>NW_024962263.1:11677699-11727385 GCF_019238085.1 Lagopus leucura | reverse complement strand
CCTCTCCTCTCCTCTCCTCTCCTCTCCTCTCCTCTCCTCTCCTCTCCCTTTTTGGCCTTTCTGTGTCTCTGACTGTGATCTGCAAAATTATATAAAATAGGAATCCCAATCCTCTAAAGAATTAAGGTTATTTTGTTTACCAGCTTCTTATAAACCTTATAAAGTTTGTATTTACCTTAAAAAAAAAAAAAAAAAAAAAAAAAAAAAACACTAGAAAACAATTATCACATCTGTAGAAAGGAAAAAAAAAAAAGAAAAACGTTTTCAAACAGGATAGCAGAATATTAAATATGCTTTTTTTGTGTGTAAAACCGAGCTGGGAAATAGAATAATCACCTGTCAAAGCATTTAGTTAACATTTACTGTTTAACATCTATATCTCTGTACCAGACAGGTGTCCCACAGGAGTGAGGCTTCCTTTATGCTAACAGCTACAATACAAAACATACAGTGAGAGACAGATACAGGCGCAAACCCATCACAGGATATGTATCACAGTAGTAATTTAGCACCCATTCTCTGTAGTCTTAAAAGCTGCTCATTTTTTTCTGCTGTGGTCAGTTAAGGGAAGATCCTTCCCCAGGTAATTCTAGAAGTGAAGTTAATTGTACGGCATACTACTGAATAAGTGGTTTGAAGTTGTGAGTTGTAGCACCCCAGTAGCATTTCCATCCTCTACTGCATCAGTATAGTACAGAGATTTATCCTTCCTCTGGATGCAATAGCATTTAAGGGCTCTTTGAAAATTACACAGGAAAATAAAAGTTTCTGCATTTGGGCTCTGCAGTTGTCAAACCTATTCTCTGTGTCAGGCTGAAAAACTTATTTTGTGAATCCTTTATTTACGATAACTTATGAACTGAGAGCTCATTTTTGATAGTATTTTTGCAATGAATCAGTACTGAAAATCACAGGGAATCCTGGCAATTTTAACTGAACTTTCTTAAACATTACAACTCATGAAAAATTTGACAAATTATGCGATCTTGTATTTGATAGCATGTCCTGGGACTTTTTTAAGCTCTTTACAGCAGTCTATTCATTTTAACTCTGTTTCAATAATGTTATATATTTACTTTTCCAAGTGAAATGTGCTATGCCCTATAAAGTGTATATCCCAATTTATATCTGTCAGTTTGAACTCGTTTAAAGTTACAGTTTCACACTGATCAAATTATTTTCTAATAATGTGATTATTTCTTAACAATTGTATTTGAAAGACAGTTTGAAACAGTTAAACATTGTTCCTATCAGCCTTCTAGAAAAAGAAAGCATAATGAAAAAATGGCACTTGTGCTTTGCTGTTTTATACTGTACAACCTTGCAATGTATGTGCTGTTTTCCCACTGCTTTGTAGTTTATAATATTCCTAACTGAACATTTGCACCCAACTTCTTCCTTGTGGCTGTAGATTGTACTTTATTTTATTATTTTGCCATTTTGCCATCCGTAACATTTAGCCTTCATCTGTACAGCTTTCCACAGCAGCCAGTGTGTCACATAACTTCTCTTACGAGGCTCCTGAAGTCCTGGGGGTCAGCCTGCAAAGTGAAAAATGCAGAGATCTAGGAATGGCTCAGCCAGCTGAAAGTTACGGGAAGGGAAAGGCTCCAGTTTCACTGAAGGAAAAAAAAAAAAAAAGAAGAAGAAGAAGAATGGCTCCTTTCAATGCAGACGGAGGCAGTCTGGCTGAGAGTCAGTGAGGTTTAAAAATCCAAGAGGTCCAATAACTGAAAATCTGTATAGATTCAAAGCAATGTTTTAAATACCGCACAAGTGTAGATAAAAAAAATTTAAAAAAAGCATGTGATGGTTTTTCCATCCTCCTAGTGCACATAGCCAACCATGTCCCAAAACCAGGCAGTATTTCTTCCTCTTAAGACCCTGAGCACGTGTCTAAGACCTGTCCATTTCATCAAAGAATGAGAGTGAAGAGCTCCTGTTGGATTGACCCCTTCTGCCACTTTTCAATGGATGATGACTTGTTGTTTCCAGAAACCCAGAAGTTTCTACTGCTACTTTGCTGAAATAGGAACATTGCTGTTACTGTAACACTGATGTTCAGCTAGCAACCCAGCAGCAATGCCTTCACTGGCATCACAAGTGTTTTTACTTCTGGTGGTAATGGTTGGTGATGCCCGTTTCATGACAAAAGAAAAGGCCATGGGGTCTAATGAATGTGGTGCTCAGGAACATGGTTTAGCAGAGGGCTGTTAGGGTAGTATGGTAAGGTTTCAGTTGGACTTGATGATCTTGAAGGTCTTTTCCAACCTGAGCAATTCTATGATTCTAAGCTGCCTCTCCTTGGATCTCTCCTGCTGTCTGTTTGCCTTCCTCTCTCTCTTTTTAATGCTCCTATTCACTGTTCCAGGTTCTCCCTGTAGTCCCAGACAGGCTCCAAAGCCTTGTATGAAAACGCAGGGAGAGGGCAAAAGATCAGTGAATAAAAGCACTGAGTACTTACCTCTTAGAGCCTGTTATACTGTCAGCTCAAAGTTAAAGTGCAATAAATCTGGTAGTCTCACGTTGGTCCCCCGTGTGCTGCAGTCCACCTCATAAAACTACTACATAATTAAGTACAGTGCAGCACAATTGGCAGTCTCTGCTCAGCGAAGGCCCAGCAGCGAGTGCATAAACTCACTGCCGGTCCCTGAAGGTGGATGTTTGAGGTGCTGGGGAGTGGGGGCAGGTGCTGGCTGCCAGTGCAGCTTTCCTGCGAGGAAGGGGCAGCTCAGCCTTCCTTCTGCCAGTACAGCCCCGTGCTGTGGGTATTTAAACAGAGAAAAGAGGGGACCAAGCAATATGGGTGATGCTGGGGGGAGTGGGAGCAGCCTTGTGGCACAAGAAAGACGGGCATCACCTGCTGAAGAAGCTGGGGTCTCCTTCCTAGACAGGAAAATGCCCCTTATGCCCTGCATCTGGATTATGTGCAGAAAGGCAGGGTGCTGCAAAGTCTCTCCATTTTTGGGCTTTGCACCCAACTTTTCTCTTTAGCAGAAGGACCCGTGTGACTGCAGGGCAGAGGAGTGTGGCTTAGGGGAGTGAGTTAAACCTCTTGTTGAAAAAAAAAAAAAAAAAAAAAAAAAAAAAAAAAAAAAAAAAAAAAAAGAAGAAGAAATAAAGAGAAAAAAAGGATGAGGGAAGAAAGGGAAGTGTTTAACCACCAGCTAGGCAGCTAGCTGCAGCAGCAGGTCTGGCCCTATCCTGCTGGTGCCCTCTAGTGCTCTGCTATCCAGCTGCAGAAATGATTTTTGAGCTTGGGAGGAAATCCCCAAGTACAAATAATCTTCAGGTTTTGTTTGTATTCATGGTGCTGCAGTTGTTTTCTCTCTGGCATTTTGTAGCCTGCCACATGCAGATGTGCACTTTGCCTGTGTTTGTGTGTGGTGATTCTGCTGTTTTGGGAAGGATGGCTTTTATTTTGAGTACTTGCACTGTATGACAGGCCACAGGTGGGCTGTATTATTTTTCAGGCTATAACATAAGCTCTCAGTTCTCTCTGCCTCCCTCTAAAAAGAAAGTTCAAGCTGTTTGTCACTGAATGAAGTGGTGTGATGACAGGAGGAACATGCAGGACACCCAGCAGTCAGAGAGGCCACATTACAGACAAGTAGAGAGCATCCATAGGAAGGCTGTGAAGATGGGGAAGGGTCCAGAGGGCAAGGTGTATGAGGAGTAGTGGGCATGGAACAGGCTGCTCAGGGCTGTGGTTACAGCCCCAAGTGCCAGAGTTCAAGGAGCATTCGGACACTGCTCTCAGACATAAGATTTGGATGTTGGGTGGTCAGGAGTTAGGTTCCTTCCAACTCAGGATATCCTATGATCCTGTAATTCTATCAGATTAGCCTTAAAGTCCACCTGGACAAAATTCAAGCATGAAAAAAAGAGGATGTGTTTAGGTAAATCCAAGAACATACCTAAATAGTAATAATACCCGGAAACTTTACAATCTATTTAGAAGCTTCCTCCTTTTTTAAAGTGCTTGTTTCTT
Organism: Lagopus leucura; assembly: GCF_019238085.1. Lineage (NCBI taxonomy): Eukaryota > Metazoa > Chordata > Aves > Galliformes > Phasianidae > Lagopus > Lagopus leucura. The sequence continues at coordinate 11,723,394 of NW_024962263.1, read as the reverse complement.
ATGCAAGAGCTCACTATCCTAGTGGAAAATAGTGTGCCCCATTCAGGTGCTGGCAGAAGAAAGTTCGTGGGCACTGCTGCTCAGACATCTACAAAGAGAAAGTAGGCAAAGATATGAAGAGAAGTGGTACTGACTGCCTATTTTGGGGGTGAGAAGTAAGGGATTACAGATTTTTTTTTTTTTTTAAAGAATGTAGAAATTTTCCAGACTATTTATGACAGAGAATCTAAAGAATCTTGTCCATGAAATTGGCAAATGATTTGTTTGTGACGTTGTGGTAAGCCTCTTTCATTTGTAGATGTCTCCAAACATTCTATGAAACTAATTTAAACATAACTAGACTCATTGATAGAAGTACCTAGAACACTTCGGAGAGTTTATCTATAAATTCTCATCCCCATGTTGCAAAATGAATGATCAAATGACCAAAAAGAAAATTTAACTGTGCCTAGATTGATGTGGTCTACGTGTGATTTCAGATCTGCATATAGAATTTGTGAGTGAACTGTGTTTCACTGTAGGTGGAACTGACGCTCCAAGTATAAAAAGTGCAAATGCTGAGAGGTGCAAAATCTGCACTGAGAGCCAGACCCAAAAGGTATGCCAAAACAGCAGACAGAGGGGCAAGTCTTGGGTCTTTCATTTCTTTCAACAGTTTTTAGCCTTCATTTTTAAGGTGCAAACCAAATTAAGGAACTGTTATTTCAGAAAGCAAACTTTTTGGTCAAAGTCACTTTTGGTATTTGGGGAAGAATATTTTAAACAACCCAATGGTAGATTTCAGCTGTAAAGCTCACTAAAATCCTTTTCTGCCGGTTTGTCTCCCAGAGGATAAATTGCTCTGGTGGTACACTGGACAGACTCTGCAGCTGGACTGTTTATATGTAACACTCATCTCTGTTATCATTACTGTGCTGAGGTTTCACTGGGTGGCCCTTGTTCTCCTCTTGTAAGCCTTTTTGTGAACTGGAGTATAGCTTCAAGCTCTACTTTGAGTGAGTGGTGGGAGCATAGACAGCTGGATGATGTGTTGGCATCCTATGGTTCTTCATGGTACTTTCTGGCATCACCCCAACCCTCTTCTTTAGCTAGAGGCGCTGCATTTTGGCATAGGTAGTGTGGGCAGAAGCACCATGACCACCTCAAGCTTTGGAGCTTTCCTGGCACCCAAGACAGGTTGAAATTTTCAGCTGCCTGTTAGGATGAGCACTGGAGCTGCTTCTGGATGGAAAGACTTGTTGGAAGTATCTGCATTGGCTTTGAGTATGTTTAGACTGATTGACTTGAGTGCCCAGAGATTTAAGAGACAGTATTGGTAGGACAAGTCTCATTAGAACTGTGATTTCTTGGAGCTTCTTAGTCCTCTATGATGTGCTAAGTGAGCACTTTGCATGGCACCTCATGGGGATGAAATGTTGAGTGCATGCTGTGAGTGCATGGCTGGTGAGGGACATGGGTGTTCTGTGAACATCTGTGATAGCATGAGGTCCTCATCCTGCCCTACGGAGTTCCCAGACCAGGAGAGGATCACCAAGTATTCCCTTGCATATTATGACTGACAGTGGGGGTGATTTTTGCCTAGCAGGAGATGCCAGAATGGAAATACTTACAGCCAGAATCCTGCTTTTGATCTGCTGAAAGGAAGTGCTGGTGGGGAATTCCAACATTTTCCACATTGTCCTGGGACAGAATGAAGCCTCATTACAACTAAATTTATGTTTCAGTGTAGAAATGTTTGTCAAATTAGTCTTATGCAGTTCTTGGGTGAGATTATCAAAACTGTTTCACAGTCTTGAAACCATAGCACTGTTGCAAGTTGCTGCTGGAGCTAAGGCTCTTTTTGGTGACTTCAGGCCCCCTAGGTAGCAAAGATTAACTTTAGTACATGTCAAAGAAGCAAAAATATTTTTTCTCTGTAGATGTAGGTGATAGCTTTGAGGTTTTTTGCCATGCAGCAGAGGAACTTGCCATGGAAAAGAGGATAATGCAGAGGATGCCCCAGGAATATTCTGTGCTGGTGTGGTCTGAGCAATAAACTGCTCTGTTTTCTGTCAGAACATGGCCCTAGCAGCCATAATAAATGTATACACACATGTCTGGATTGAGAAATCCAACACTTAGTATGCATCAGGATTTGGAGTTCATCTATGTTATGGATTAAGGTAAAAAATTCAGGCTGAAGCATGTTGTGTTAACAGTATATGTAGAAGCTTTGATTCTGTGAGGAGGTTCCTTCTTCTGGTTAGCGTAATCTGCTCTTAAAGTGGATTCCTGATCAGTTGCTTTCAAGTAAAACCATGGAGAAGTACCTTGGTGATATCAGTTCCTGCTCTCCTGCCCTCCATGGGACTAAGAACAGTTGAAGATAGATGGAGCTGACTCCACCAGCTCGTAGTTGCCTGGGCTAGTCATATGCTGGGACAAAGTACAAGAACACTCCCTGTTACCGGTCTAAAATGGTACTGGGAAATAATGACTGAGTTTATCTGTGATCTAGGCCTATTGAAGTTTGACTCTGCACAACAACTCAATTATCTGTACACATCTACTGCAGTCATTTAATTCCTACTTTCCATAACCATTCTGGGCTTTTCTGGAAAACGGTCATTCCCACTGAGACAAACGAGGCCATTCATTAGAGCGAGATAAATGGGAAGAGAGACAAGTATTCTTTTAAAGGCATATTTAAAGCCATTCCTCCCAGCCCCTATTCCCATTCCCATTGAACGGATGTCCATCTGGCTACCAAATGCATCACAACCTCTATTGGCCACTGTGGGAACCTGCCGTCCGCATGCCAGTAGTGAGCCCAACACCTCCACAGCCATAAAATCTGGGCTCTTCAACCCACAGGATTACAGACCCCAGCAGCCAGGCAGCGGCGGGACGCCACCTTAATGTTGCCATGCTGGGCACTGGGGTTTTAATGCCTAACTGTGAATTTCCTACCTCGTCTTTTTTTTTTTTTCTTTTTTTTTTTTTTTTTTCCCCTTTCTTTTTTTGGGGGGGCTTGGAGAGTTCTCTCACTACATTAACTTTCTGGCAATGCGTTTCTTGTTGCGTGAATACTGCCGCCCTGTCAGCTTGGCACTGAAACGCCATAAATCTGGTGGTCTCGTGCCTGTCCCCTGTGTGCTGCAGTCCACCTCATAAAACTGCTACTTAATTAAGTATGGCGCAGTACAATTGGCAATCTCTGCTCGGCCGCGAAGGCTCAGGGCTAAGCACACACATGCATGCCTGTTCAGCTTGTGCTGAGAGGTGAGGGACCTGCCACTGCTGGAGCAGGGAGAAGTTTCTAAATAGAGGTGATGGAGAAATCTCCTAAAAAGTGTAGAAAATGGCTTATAAACTGTTAAAGGCCTGGCCCTCTAATCACAGGCTGGGGTTTCTAAGCCTGCAGGAGAGAGGACACCTTCCTTTGAATAGAAGACTTCATACAGTCAGAGAAGTTTGAGAATTAATTACGATGGTTTTGGGAAATTAAAATGAAAGAACATTAATAAATTGTTAGTGTGCAGTGAAAGCGATACATTACAGTTACCCAGAGGCCTTGCTTCCATCTATCTCACTCAGGATAAGTAAGAGATGATTAAAATTTCTATTTTAATTTACCGTAAAGCCAATATCTGAAGGAACTTTACAGGCATTAGTGCACTGTTTCTCCTACTGCTCTTGTTCTTTTTACTTTCTTTGAAAGTGTGCAATCTGAGTGTTGCAAAAATTAAACGTTTCTGAATTATGTATTAAGTCATCAGTAGGAATCAGTCTCTTGATTCCTACTGATGCGCTAAACAAGTAGAATGCCTTTATTTCTGACCCATAATTTGTAAGAACTTTAATTAGAGCATTAGCCGTTGCCTTATTTCAGCTTTGCACCTCAGCAACATGGCCATTGCTGTAATGCCAAGGCTCTCTTGCATCAGTTTGTAAGAAATCTCTGCATTCTCTTCTGCTGCATTTTGTTCCTCCATGCCCTTACCACAGGTCAGCCTGGATCCATCCACACACCATCTACACAGTCAGGCAGCACCCTTAAGAGTAGATTGGGTTGAAGTTGGCAAGACCTAAGGGGCTTGAAGCAGAGACAGATACGATATGGATTTTTTTTGCGAGCGGCCCTGATGACTGATTTTGTGAGCTGGAAAGAGTAGGCATGGACTTCATCCAGATATTTAGAAGCCTCATGTTTGGAGACCAAATATGGAACTGCTGCTTTTGTCTGAGTACAATCATTGTTTCAGTTAAAACACGGCTACTATTAAAATAATAATGAATGGTTGTAACAGTGACTTGTTCTTTCCTAGTGATGTGTGATGACTGAATAACTACTGACACATGATGCTCACCACAAGCATCATTTTTCATACCTGAAGTCCCACATCATCTTAGTCATGAGCACTGTTCACCCCATGCCCATACTCATAGGCTCTGAGCTGTGGTGGTCCGTGAAAATCAAGAGCAAACAACAATAAAGCCAAGTGTTTTCAGGCTGGAGAATGTATTGGTTTAACTACCAGGCCCTGGATCTACAGCAGCGGAAGCGATGTTGGACTTGTGTCCAGCAATCATTTCAGCTTCTTTTTCAGACCCTTTTCCGTTCACATGAAAGTCCTTCAGAGTCAGTGGGGATTTTGCTGTAACAATAACAACGGAGTTATTCCCAAAGTTTCTGGCATGGGAATTTTATTTACTAACAGCTTTATGCTTTGTGAGGTCTCCAAGGAAGGCAATTGTTTTCTTCTGTCTGATGTTGGAGATGGAGATCTAGGGACAGGTGGTGGATTTCCTCTGTCTTCTGGTCTTGGTGGTCGAAGGAAAGATCAAGGGCGCTATTTTCCTTTCGCCTTAGCATCAGTGCAAATGCATCCAGAGATTACTGAATAAACAAAAAGTATTTGTCTTCAGTACTTGTTCAACTGGATGCTATTCAGAACAATCCAGAAAAGCAAAAACAAAGAATACCTGGTATGGGCACATCTGTAAGATCAAAGGAAAAAGAAGAAACCCTCTAATTCACAGAACATAGATTTGCACATTGCCTGAAATATATTGCATTTTTCCTATTACTTATGCACAGTTAAGTCTGCAGTGAGAAGGGAAACTCAAGTGGTGTTCATCATCAGATGAGTGCACAGCAGTTTAAAGCAGTTGCTCAGAGCCATTCCCATTCCCATTGCATTGCACTGCAACAGTTGCAAAGCCAGCAAGAGCACCTTTCCTTCAGATTTAGAAGAAAGGGGAGGAATAAGGAACAAATAGCTCGTCTGCCAGAACTGAAGAAGTAAACTGACGTCAGAACTCAATTCTTGCTAATATTGTCCTGTGTTCCAGTGTTTGAAAATCAGATTAAGCTAATTGGGAGTAGTCAGGTAGAATAGCAGTGTGTGCAAACAGTCTAGTAAAAAAGTTGTAAGGAAAATATGGCTGTTAGGATTTGGGTTTGCCTTTCCATAAGGAAATGAAACTAAAAGGTGGTTTTATCCTATGTTCTCCTGTGTGTATATGTATACAGGAAATGACCCAGCTGATTAGGCCAAATGGCAAGCATGGAAACTGGTGTGCAGACACTACAAAGCACTTTCCTGGAATTATGACTGTAGTTATGCTGTGTTTTGCCACCAAAAGCACAACTTGCTCGGCTAGACCCCAGGCAACTCATGCCAGTTACCACAATGCTGATGAGATTGTATAGCACCCTGCACAAGCTGGGAGCTGTAGTGCAGATTTGGGTGCAGTGGTTTCTGAGATGGATAACAACATCCCATCAACTGTCACCACTCAGGGTTGTTTATGCAGGAAGGGATGGTGATGCTTTTCCAGCTGGTGCTGTGCTCTTTGGACAGTGACACAGAGAAGAATCCATGTTACCTCCCATTGTCTGCGGGTGAAGTTTGGCTGAGTCTTAATGGCACTGGCATTTCTCAGCAAACTGTGCTCCTGAATGTGAGGTGGTCCTCTGAACCTTCTCTGGGCTTAAGATAGCTGCTGCTACAGAAACACTGTTTCTGCCTCAAAAATGCCTTGCAGATGCTTCATGAGTATCTCAGATGACAAAATTATCAACAGCATTTTCTTTCCCTTCAGTATCGGGCTCTGTCATGCAAGGATCTCTGCTAGCACAGAGATAGTTCTCATCCTTGCCTTGCAATTTGGTTACAAAAACATGGCATTGAGTGATCTGGGCCCAGCGTGCCCCGTCAGCCCTCGCTCTGGCCAAGCTCCCGGTGGATGCCTGCCCTTGGCTGCTGCTCCCACGTGTCCGCCTGGGTGGGTGGAGGAATGACTCAGACAAAATTTGACTGACTGGGAGAAACCTGGCGTGGGGGTGATTTAAGGCAGGGACTGAGGGGTGTCTCCTGTGGGCAGATGTGGTAGACAGCTTTGTGAGAGTGTTCTTTCACCAGCTTGATAACGCCCTGGCTAGAATTCAGTTTTCACTGACCTCATTGTTTGTTACTTGAGGTTAGTCTTAATTTTGGAAAAAGTTTGTGAAAAAAGAAGGTAGTTCTTATTCCTAATGCTGTACAGGAAAAAACAGATCTTCCTCTGGCAGAAGTCAGCTTGAGTCCATTGTCCTAAATTATTGTTATGGTCTGATACATCTAAGATATGAAACAAGAATGTTTTTGTTGGTAAATGGAAAATGTTAAAGTCAGTGGCAGAAGGCTCGTTTTAAAAAAAAGAGAAAGCACAACAAAAAAAAAACCAAAACACATGTTCCAATTTACAGGTCAGTTGATATCCTCCCCTGAGGCTGCCTTAATTTCTAGTTTGGGCATGTCAATAAATCAATGCCACAACCCATCAGCGAGGCAAGATCCAGCAAAGCAGCTGCCATGTGCACACCGTGCTCAGGATCCAAATGCAATAGCCAAAAATCTCTCAATACTTTTTCTTACTTCATTAGTTTATGTTTTACATAAAAGTGGCTGTCTTTTTTTGCAATGAATAATCATGTCTGCCTTAAGATAGATATGTCTACATGATAAACTTGTTAAATAAAGAAGAGGAAATAAGTTCCTGTATGGAACTTAAATGCAATTCTGAATTATGGTATCTTTTCTTGATATATGTTCCACTTTTTAAGCACCAATTTTGTTCTTGTTATGTGTTATATGAAGAAGCAGTAGATAAAGCAGCATCATTATTTAAAGAAAAAGAAAAAGTGATGATTTTATGCTTATACATCTCAGGAGAATGTCACAGGTGTGATTAATAGAGGGTTGTAACACAAATAAGACTCTTAAGACTCTCTGGAGAGCCAACTCTGCTTCATGCTATGTGCATTTTTCATTGCTATGCAACATGATTATAAAATGCTCTCTTACAGGATCCTTAAGGTTTGACTTTGATCTAGTTTGTGTTCTGAGACGAATACACTTGAGCAGGTGAATACAAATTACTAAAATGACTGGACTCCTGTTGTCCACCTACTCTGCAGATGTTCATATGTCTGCATGATCTGCAAGGCCCACGGAGTCAAGCCTTGGTCATACTGATGAGTAGGAGCTCAGAAAGAGAGTTCTCCCTGTGCACCTCAAGTGTACTCCAAGAAGATAAAGTCATCAGGAAGGCAGGAAGATGGGTGACAGAAAAGCATCAGAATCTCTTCAGTGTTCAAAGACCAACATGGTGCTCTCTTAGATCTCTGAAAACATCTGTAACTTTGGAAAACTTAAATGTCCAGGATCAAAAAAAATATTTTGGGACACTGACTGCTTGAAACCTGTCATGCTGGACACTTCCTGCAGAGGTTAAACTAAACAAGTAGTTCCCCAGAACAGAGGAACTAACACCACCCGGTTTCCTACCAATCTATTTCATAAAGTCTTGTCCTCCTCTGGATTCTCTGTCTCAGACGGGAAAGGCACATGGTAAAAGTTGTATATTAGGGGAGACATCAAGAACAACAAACTATTTGTCTTCCTGGTCATGGAGGTGCAAAAAATCTTGATGTATTGGAGACTGCAACCCTCTCTGTCAAATCTGGTTGAGAGAACTAACGATAGTTACCAGTGGGGAACAGAAACAGACAGACACAGCATGACTGCATAGACCTTGTTTCCTTAGGAAACTGGTCTCAAAACAAAGCACAGAAATCTGATATATTTATAGCAAAAGAGGTGGGGGGCTTTCCTTTCCAGAGGAAATGGACTGCTTTCCTGGGCCTGATCCTCATGTTACTGGAAACTACTTCAGTTCTCACTGTTCTGCTCTTCCAGGTCTGGGAACCTGAACAGGTCCTGGAAGAAGTTAACAGTGCCAGAAGCACTACCAAGAGATGCCTCAAGCACTCTACAGGAATTTTGATTTCTATATTAACACTATGTGTGAGGTACATCTAAGGCATATACGGTGTGTAGAAGAATCAGTCAACTGAGATGAAAATCAGCAAAAGAGAAAGGATCACACCGAAGACAAGCTGCCCTAGCTCCAGCTCCATCCCATACTGCAACTTAGCAGATACCAAGCATAACCAAGTACAAATCTATACCTTTTGGACAATGTGATGGTAGTAAGAGCATTGTGCTCTCCTTTGTAGGTGAGAAATAAAGAGAGCAGAAGCAAACTCAACACAAAATCCCTTTGAGAGAGCATAGACCAGGTAATCTTTTTCTGCTCTCAGATGTGAAGTTCCCTCCCACAGGGGAAAGACAAATTGGGTGAGTGAGAAGAGGCAGTATTGTTCAGCAAGCTAAGGCACATGGAGACCTAAAATTTTTCTGCTCTACCACAAACTTTCCAGTCTCTGCGTACCACAGCTGCAGCCCAACTTCTCAGGAAGCCAAGACATGTAGATACTGGGATGCTGAACACTAAAGACACCTACTAAACCCAATCTCTGACAATGCAACATTGTTCCCAATTTAAAATTTATTCAAGGTCTTTTGTATTTCAGATTCTTGTGTTCAGAATTGGCTGTGGAAAGGCTTTCTGCCTTGTACTCGAAACACCCCAACCGGGCTTAAATTACTAGTTAAATATTATGAAGTGTTTTTTTAAAGACCTGTAAAATACAGAATTATTTGTTATATAGCCAAGCTTTTATTATTTGGTCTTTCATCCAGAAGTATTTTGAAAAGCCAGGAATAAAATGTCTTCCTCCTTGATACACTGATCTTGTGTCCACTGATCACAAATGTTGAGTACAGCTCTCCACCCTAGCCCATGCTGGGTGTTTCTGACAGCCCCATCCAGCCTGTACTACCTAACTGCCCGCAGGATTTTTGTCTGTGGTGATGACATTCAGCTATTTGGTTCTTCTTACTATTCCTAGAATAAGACAAAGCAGAGCTTTCAGAGATTTTTCTAATCTGTCAGCCTGACTCCTCTATTACTCCCCCGTGAATTCTCACAGCCATAACTTTCTGCCCCTGTGCAGGGTTGATTGTGAGATAATCTTATCTGATGATGTCAGTTAATTCTAAGATGATTCTGAAACAGGCTTAACCATATGATTCTATGATTCCGTGATAAAACAAAGTAACAGAATTTCTCACAGTTTGCTCTTGCATCTTTGCATTGTCTCAAATGACATGTGCAGGCCTGTCTCCCTATTTTAAGGCAGTCATTGCTTTTCAATGGCTGTTTTATGCCTGTGATCAATATACCCTTTCAACAATAATTTATAAGAGATTTCACCATAACTCCCATCTCGCTTTTGCTGACTTGAACTGTCAACAGTACAAATGTATTGTGATGTTCAATTCTAAGGAGCAGCAGGCTATAGCAGAGCAGCACTTTGTGGTTATAAACAAAAGCTAATAGAAGGTCTGTCTTCCTCTTATTTTAATGCTCATTGTTCTTTCTGGCACTGACCTTTTTTTTTTTGCTTTTCATTAGGATCCATTTAGGAACTAGCAGTCTGATTGCCTTTCTCTGTATAACATCAGGTATGTTATGGCTCAGTGGTGAGGCATGCTGTCTTACCAGAGTGGAAGTGCTAACACATTCTGGGGGTGGTGTGACAGAGGAAATTGGACAAGTTGCTTTCAGTTGTGCTGATTTTTTTTTTTTTAAAGTCAGGCCTGAACACATCTCTGTACAACAATGTATCCTGGATGAAAAGCAAAGGCTTGATCTTTGGCTTCTAGCAGAACAAATGGAAAGAGCACTCAGAGTCAGCGTCTCTGTATGAGTGCAAGTGAATTGTAAGACTCAGGGCTTTGAGTTTTGTGCAGGCTGCAGTTTTCTTGGAGTGAGCTGCTTTCGTGACTCAAGACATACAGTAAGCTGAATTTATGCTGTATTCAGCTTTCATTCTGGTGGGATTTAATACAAAACTTGTAAACGTATGACCCTGCATAACTGCCACCAGAGTCACAGATAGGAATTTCTCTGAATCAGGCTGCTATCTAAGTAGTGTTGGGAAGGTGAAATACAGAAGCCTCGTGCAGCCACTTGTGCAACACATAATTGAAGACATACCCTCCACACCATGTTCAGCCTCTCCTGTTAAACTCGTACTTAAGTGAGGATATGATATATTGCTGTGACTATTACTGCAGAAACGAGTGTATATCCGTACTCAGAGCTGGAGTGAGAATAACAACGTGCAGACAATAATGACAGAGTTTCATTCACAGACAATGGGTTTGGAGTCCTTCGATGAAACTGTGATAAAAGGGCTGTTTAGGAAGTTTCTGTGTATATGATATTTGTGCTTTTGTCGCTGACTTGCTTCCAATAAGACAAATAACAAGGAAATTGCACCATTTTTATAACCAGTACGGTGAAATAGTATTTAAAGGTCCTTTTATTTCAACATCAAAGCATACATAAAAGAATAATTCATTCCCAATGGAATAACAAGACAAGACAGGACACTTGCTGTCTTTCAAAGCATGAGATATTTCTTTTTTCCACCAAGGACCTGAAGCAAATAGATCAGCTTAAAATGACAAACTGATGCCTTTTGTCCTGCTAGCAAAGTAATGCACTCAATATGAGGAAAAGTGAAATCATTATCTCTAAAAAGAAAGAATGAAGATGTTCAAGGTAAGTTTAATGGAAAAGAATTAGAAATAGTCACTATCAAATGTATATTGCAATTGTATATGTTCTTTTGAAAGCTTAAATGAATGCCACCATTCAATCAAAGAGGAAACCGTAGCAATTTAACTGGTTGGAATAATTTTCCTGATTAAATCAGCTCCAAATTCCACTGAATTCAGTACAGAGCCTTTCTTCTACTCCTTTCTCCTTCCCTTCTGTTGCCTTCATTGCATTAAAACAAGGACTTTGGGAGGTCTGGATAAGTAGCTCATAAGTAGCTCATTCCACACCCTGCCCATGGGGTGTCTTGCTGGTGGCTTGTTGGCACCAGCACATGGTGCGGGGTCCCCTTCCACTCCGCTCATATATTCAGGCAAGCCTGGTCCTTGGGGCTCAATGGAGAGCACGGACAGGGGCTGGAGGAGCAACACTCCCATGCTGCGTGCTTTGCAGCCAGGCCTCAGGCTCAAAGGAGCTTTCCTGCTGCAGCCGGCACGTGCAGAGTGTCAGCCTCTGTGCTCCCATCTGCACGTGTGGGTTTCCATCGCGGCCTCAGTGCTTTGAACAGCCACTTTGTAGACGAGTAGGGAAGAGGTAAACCAAGTGCCTGGGAGCGGGAAAGGGGGTGGGGAGGAAGGAAAATAAATGTGAGAAAGCTTTAGATGTCGTCCAAGCGTCCATCTGGTGGGTCCTTCTGATGTTTCCTTGCTGAAGGCCTCCCACTGAGCATGTCTCAGAAGGATCCCTCCTTTCTTTCTCTCATGCCAAAAACTGAGTCAGAGGAGGGTTTTGTTAGCAAGGGGTCATGAAAGCTTTGTTCAGCCTGTCCTGTAGCCTGTGCATTTGTTTAGGAGGATACTGAGGCTATCCGAGACCCGACGGTTCATATTCACACAAAGTGGAGCAGCCCTTATCTGGGGTGACTGGGATACACTGGGAAACCAGTGCCTCTGAAATCCATGCAGAAGGTGCCAGGCCATATAAAGGCCAGGATGTCCCAAAACCTAAGACAACTGCTGCACTGGAGAGGGGGATGGGGTGGGTTGCTGATTAGTATTTCTAGTCTATATTTTGGACTGCTCATTCATTCTGACTTAGCTAGGAAGAGGAAGCAGGGGAAATGTTTGCTGTGGGCACAGCGGTCAGGCTTCTGACCCATGGCTGCTTTAGGGGAAGAAAACACCTTGCTTTAGGGGAAGAAAACACCTTGCTACATGCCTGCCTTTTTCGCATCTGGCTGGGGTTAAGAATTCAGGTTTCACCCATGCACCTTTTCATCTTGCTTCTTCAGGGCTCCCCAGAGAAGCTGTGCTGCTCCTGGGTCACTCTGTAAGGTCTTGCAAGGTAGATAGTCAGGGAGGATTATATTTTGCAGATGTTCATTGGATGAGGGCTTGGTATTTTACACAGTGGGGGAAGAGTACGTGGTGTAACAGAGCTCTAGGAAGACATGGTGTGAAAGATAAAAGAAACTGAAATACCAGAATGAAAGCAACTGATTTTAGAAAAACTTACATTAAAGTTTGGGGTTTATAATCTTCTTCTAAGGGAACAAGAAATAAAAGCAAAAAAAGTAATGTTGCTATTCTACTTGCTTTAACAAACACACAAAAAAGTTTTTTGTTTTTTTTTCCGTTTTATTTTCAGCTTGGGACCCTTAGGTTCAAATTAAATTTAAGCAGATGTGCATCAGCTATTTAGTTTCAAATTCTTGAAGAAAAACCGTGTCTGCATTTCCACTGATAGGAAGTGATAGTCACTGTAAAATGAAAGCCACTGTACAATGCAGCTATTTATCTTGCTCACTTAAGATAAAGAAACACTTTAAATGAGAATGTAAACATGTCATTAAGGCTCACTGAAGGAGGACACCAAAAAGGTTACTTTGGAAAACATATGCCTGAAATTAGAAAACAGAAAATGAGGCACTCTAACTGTTAGGGTTTCATCCTGGCTGGGAGGGAAAGTGCAAAGCTGGGATGAAGGGAGGTACAATAGGATTTCAAGAGTGTCTTGTGTCCAGAAGTTATATTAAAAATACTTAAAAAGAAAATACATGGAATTTTATATTATTGAAATACTGGTAGGAGGTTTCTTTTATTAATACAGCACTCAGTTTTCTTCTCAGTGAGGGTCTGAGCTCAAAGTCTTCTCACAGAAAAAAAATACAATTGCTCTTTCCTGTGAGTGATGGGAACGCAGGGGCAACTCCTCTGCACTGCTGTAAATCAAAGCATCTCCAGACACATCTGTGCAATGACAGCAGCTTGTATGAGATGAAGATGTGGCCTAGAGTTTCCAGACAACCGGGTGGTTGCACTGCAATCCATTTTGGTTTGTTCTTTCTGCTGTATATATATTTTTTCCAGTGTCTATCAGTAACACCGATGAGCAGTTAGGACACAGCCTCTGCCATAGCTCAGCTCTGAAGTCGTGTTAGGTGCCTCTGCTGTGCAGAAAGAGGAATGGAAAGGTGATGTGTATGCATGCAGTCACACAACCAGCCATTTCACACATACGTGTATCTTTCCTTCCCTTAGCCCTTTTCCTCCCCTGATTTGAGCTCTTCACAGAGTCACAGAATCACAGACAAGTTTGAGCTGGAATGAACCTTTGAAGGCCACCTAGTCCAACTCCCCTGCAATGAACAGGGACACCTACAGCTACATCAGATTGCTCAGAGCCCCTTTCAGCTTGACCTTGAATGTCTCCAGGGACAGGGCATCTGCCACCTATCTCGGCAGCCTCACTGCTCTTATCATAAAAAAACTCTTCTCATCCTGAATGATTTCCTTGTTTCTCTTTTTACTGTAACATTCCTGTTTCCTCATTATGCCTGCCCTTTTAAGGAAACAGGAACATTTTTAAATGGCTTGGAGATGTTATTCAGTGGAACTTTTGTCTTTCCATTTCCTCCTGAGCTGATTTAATTCCCTCCCTGGTACTTCAACAGGTATAGTCTCCTTACTGTCTCCTCTGCTAAAACCTGAAGCCTTTCTCCGGTCATTCCTTGCTCCAGTTATATCCTAGTCTTTGAATTGGGCCCATTTTTCTCCTGGCCCCTCAGTCTGCTCCAAATCCCTCAGGCAAACCCACCACCTCACACAATTTATTTCCTGCCTTCCTGGTTCTGTGTTGTTTTCATCTCTTCTTTTGCCCCCAGAAGTATTTGAACTCTACAAACGCTTCACGTTTCATACCTTGCCTAAAATAGCACTTTTATTTCTGCTCCGTTCTTTCCTGCCCTTGGTGATCTGCTGTGACTGCTCCTTTTGTCTACTTTCCCCACTCCCATCTGGGGGCCTCTTTCCATGCTGCCTTCTGATTAATGTGTGTCAATGCCCTCCATTTCCTTCTCCAAATCACTTCTTGAAAGCCCACCTATTCCACGAAATGTAACCATTTGAAAATTACCTCTTTGGGTCTGGCAAGAAGCAATTTCAACTTATTTGGTGGCTTGAAGCCAGTACAAAACCAGTACAACCATTGCTTTCATGTTTGATTTGATCACTGATCCCTCTTCTGCTGCAGCACCAGGCTTCTCTGGTGATTATGTTCACCTGTGCCATAGATAGCCTTGAGCCATTAAGAAGCAAAGCAGGAAGCATGTGTGATGATGTCTCTATTTCCCTAATTTCTTGGGTTTGCAGGGGTAAAATAGCTTGTGGGTCACTGAGCCCCCTCTGTGCCTCATGGGCCATCACCCCTTACCATCATCTCTTCTCATCCTCTACTTCTCTACTGTATGTGCCGGTTGAGCTCTGTGATGGACAAGCTTAATGAGTGCAAAGTCTTCCTACCCTTGAGATCCTGTGCAAGGCAAGTATTTCTCTGCTGTGGAGGAATTCCCAGGTGGAACAATTTGGGGGCAGTGTCTTTAGGCTTTCAATTTTTGGTCAGTGTTGTGTTTCTCAGTGCAGCAGGCAAAGTTTCAGTGCTTCATAAATACTATTTGCTCTAATAACTCAATAATAATAATGCTTTTTTTTTTTAATGGCTTCATTTTTTATAGGTGCAATTATGTTGCATGTATTTAATAAATTTAATTTAAAGACATCTCTTTGCAAAATTCCTCAAATTAAGTTGCAATTATCCCTTTTCCTATGCAAAGGATTATGAGTGTATATTGGATCTAGTCTTACATTTTTTATTTCTCTCTGATCCAGCCAAACTCTTATAAGAAGTATTTTACTTACATTTAAACCATGTCCCATTGATACCATGGGAGCTTCAACATGACTGTGTTCAGGAGTATTTATTTTGGCTGTTGCATCATTACATATTTAGACGAGAGGAAATAGCTGTGTGCCTTCTAAATTGCTAACACTAAGGGGAGCACTTAATCTTTAGAATATCTTAACTATAAATCCAACATCAACACGTGTGTCAGAAAACACATGGATTCTTTGTGCCTAAATATTCAAGGATTATGATTAATGTTTAATGTAAATCATACACTAAATGCATGGAAATTGAATGCCAGTTGCTTTAGGTTCCATTAAAGGACTTTAAAACCTATGTTTAATGATACTCTTGAAATATCTTCTGTATACCTCCTGCCATCTGTTCTTCCTCTTGGCTGTAAGTCTCTCCATGTCAAGCACTGTGTCTTTTCTCCCAGTCTCCAGGCTTTGAGTCAGTCACCCTTGGAACACTGAACATGGGGAGGGAGAATGCGAGTGAAAAGAAAGAACTGTGCTTTGCCTGCAGCTCACAGCTGTCTGAGTCAGCCAAGGGGATGCAAGGGGAGCCACAAAAGTGGCTGGAAAAAGTGAGCTATTTCTCTGACACTTAGCTGTGGTCACAGGCAAGATAGGCGTATGGGTCCTAATTCTTCAGACTCTTCTTCCTGCAGCTCTCAAGATGCCTCCCAAAAATCTGTTCCTTACTGGTTCCTGTGGCTTGCTGAAGATTAAGACTGTTCAGACAGCCCCATCATGTTGTTGAAAGGCTGGTCTTGGTTTTGCTTGGGGCAACCCATATGCATCTCTACCCCAGGGCTAGTATAATGATGTCAGGCTACAAGAAAAAAAAAAAAATGTCATGGAAAAAGATGACAAGATTCAGCTCCAGATAAACACCAGTGCTCAGCAAACCTTCTCTTGGGAAGGTAAACCTCCCTGACCCTCAACACTGTCAATGACAGTGCTAAGAATCCTGTGATGCTTCTGATGATCCTGCATATGGCTGTGGCCCCTGCCCTTCATGGTTACCTGGTCATATTGTTCTTCCTTGAGGAAAAGGGTTTCTGTAAATGCTGTTCCAGGGTTTCTTAAAGCAGTGCCTTCTCATATTTAGGGGTATGGTGATGAATTTGAACTTAGGTGTGTTCCTTAGATTTACTTGAGTTTTACATTCATCCTGTTTCCATAGAATCAGAGAATTGTTTGAGTTGGAAGGGACCCTTACAGACCATCTAGTCCAACTCCCTGCAATAAACAAGGACACCTACAGCTGGATCAGGTTGCACGGAGACCCCTCCAGCCTGACCTCAAGTGTCTCTAGGGATGGGGCATCCACAACCTCTCTATCATTAGAGAAATGCCCAGAAATTTCAATGGTATGTGAGATCAGAAGTGTTGGAAATCACAAGCAGCTCTCAGATACATGTTGATTCCTCTGAGCAAAGCAGTGCCTGTCTGCATCCTGTGGCCACCAACAGTGGAACAGGTGTGGGGATGTTTATTCTGTGTGAAAATATCTCCTGTGTTTTTGTTGTTGTTATCTTGGATTCTGAGATAACTTCACTGGAGTATCTCAGGGATAAGCAGTTGATTATTCACTCATTTTTACTGTGAAGGATCTACCTACCATGCCAGTATTGCCCTAATGATGCGAGCAGATATGCGCAGTTTGTTAAACAGGTTGTAATTTGTTAATAAGCTGAGGAAGGACTTAGCTATGACACTACTAGTAGGTATGACAGTTCCACACTTCTGTTGTCTCTGCAGCGGTATTTTGTATTCCACTATTCCTGGGAAGCAGGATAATTAATCGCCTTCAAATTACAGCAGAACTCATGGGGATATTTGAGAGGCTGCTACAGGCAGACCAAGAGCAAATAGTTGTAAGTACTGGAGAAAATTATCATTGATTGGTTCTTCAGTTTGAGTCAGAAACTCTATGACAACTTTCCTTGTCTCAGAAGTGAAAGTGCATTGGTTAAATGGAGGCGCTATCCTGATGCAAGCTTAAAACTTATATTCCAGGCTTTGCCTTGCAGTTCAGTATGCAATATCTCTCTTGACCTTGCAGGCAAAATGCAGCGGACTGTGTGCTATGGGATCCAGCTGAGAATTCTGGCAGTGAATTAAGAAAGTCAGATTTCATTTTGGAAAGTGATGGTGATCATCACCATCAATTAGGAGGTTCACCTACGTGTTTTTATTGCAGCATTCTAACAACGGTGATTGCTGTCTTGTTTCAAAGTACTGCCTTGGCAAAAGGGAATAAATGCTTCAGATTTTACTTCATTGACAAATGGCCTGCAGTTAGCCACTGCCTACTTTCCGTAACTGATATACTGGAAAATAAGCAGAAACATTTTTGCTTAATTATGTGGTTGTAGTGGCTGTGATTTACCTTGTGATTGCTGTGCACATGTGAACTATTCAAGGAACAGAGCCGATTTTGGAACTCACCACCACATTATGACTTACTAATGTTATAATTTAGGAACACGAGTAATTGCAATAGGTTTTCTCTCACTTTTTTTTTTTTTTTTTTTTTGAGGCATTTTTCTTTATTTCTATTATTTTGAGTTATTTGAGTCTCGTGTTCAATTTTCTTTTTATGACTGAGGGTTGCAACGGTTCATCTCTATTCCTGACTATTGCCAAGTGAGGTTTTAGGCAGTATGCAACACTCCAGGTCCCATGATGAGGAATAACTCATGAAGCATTTAAATTGTTCATCGACCACAGGCATGTGATGAAGAGTGATTTGAGTGAGAAGGACTCCACTGGGCTGCTGTGCTGCCCTGGCTGCGTAGTCCCTCTCCTGCATTCAGAGCAATGGGAAACAGCTTAGTCCAGATCTACAATGAATTTACTCCAACTGATGAATCCAAAGTGGGTTTCTTGATAAGCATTGGACTAATTAAGTCTTCTGGGATTTAATTTTACTTGAAAAATACAAGACAGAGCAAAGCATGAAATAATAGCTTCTCATTTCGTCACTTCAACATTGTGCTGTTTGTAAAGCCTGGATATTGATGTCTCATTTTAGACCCACAGAATCATAGAATATTTTAGAGTTAAAAGATTACATTATAGTAGCAAGTAAATGCCACGCACGTCTTTTGGCTGTGCTCTCTCAGTCTGTGTTGTGTGTAATGGGATCTGAGTTCTCTGGAGTGTGCAGATGGGCATATTTCTGGTGTGATCAACACTGCTGAGATTCACTGTAGATCACTGCTATTTTAAATAAACAAACGTGTGTCTTATGTATCATCTACAGAGCCTTTCCTGTTCCCAAGCCCACACACTCGCAGTATGAGAGCAGGCATGTCTGTGCTTCCTTGTTTTGATGAGGTGGGGGTTGGCCTCTTCTCCCAGGTAACAGTGACAGGACAAGAGACAGTGGCCTTAAGTTGCACCAGGGTAGGTTCAGGTTGGATATTAGGAAAAGCTTCTTCTCCAAAAGAGTGGTCAGGTGCTGGAATGGGCTGCCCAGGGAGTTGGTGGACTCACCACCCTGGAGGTGTTCTAGAAGCATGTGGATGTGGTACTAAGGAACATAGCCAGTGAGCAGTAGTGGTGGATGGTTGTACTAGATGATCTTAGAGTTTTTTTCCAACCAACCCTAATGATTCTGTGATTCTAATTTCCCTCAGTACTCCTTCTGTGATGTACTTGGATTAAACTTAGCCAGACAACCAGAGGAAAAAAAAAAATAGAATGCCTTTTTTCAAAACACAACAGCTTAGCATCACATCTATCCTAAACTATTAAAAGCAAAACTAGCGATATACTCGGTGATGCTCACTTGACCAATGGACAGACTGGTTGGGCTACTGGATATTTGTTTGATCATTAGGCTGCAATTAATCCAAATGCTTAACACATCTGGTAAAATTACTACTTTTCTCACACTAAAATGTGCTGTTGTTGCAAGTTTTGCAGGATGGTATTAACAAATACAGTCTTTACAGTTAATTTCACTAGTGTGTGAGCAAATGTTTGGTTTTGGGAAGAGATGTTGCATGGTTACCAGGTTTTGCTGCTCAGAACTATGTGAAGAGGCAGCAGTCCAAAGTGAATTAAATAGAGTTTGCTGCTCTCTTGGTTTTCTGATTAGAGGAAGTCCTTGAGGCAGAAATTAGTTTTACTTGACATTCCAGAAGAACTAATTTATTTGCGTATTCTGTGGCCTACTCTGTGCCAAGAGATTGGCACAGATAGGTAAATAAAACTTTTTATGTTTTGAGGCTAGCTACATGTAGTACCACTTGGTGGGGGTTTTTTTTTCATTAAATCAAATGGTGTCACCATTCAGCACTAGAAGAGAGATATCGTGTGACAGAAGAGGTCCACAATCTACTGCATTATTGCTAGAGGCATGTTTGATGCATAGCATGTAACCCACAGAGCAGAAGATGGCTGGTATGTCAGTCTGAATTCATTATTCCCACTCAATCGTGAGGGCTCAACATGTCCATATCCTTTTTTATAATGGAGGCAGGAGTGGATATTCTAGCCCCATACAAACAAAGTTGCTCTCAGTGAACCACAGCATGCCATATCACCATCTGGAGCGCATTTCGAAGAGAGCAATCAGTGCTGTTGTCTATCACTACTCTCTACCAGCAGCTGTTTCCTGCCAAGCTCCTTCCCTCCAACCTCCACTGCTGTCTGCTCAGTTGGGTCCTCCCAGGCCTCTCAGGCCACAAACCTGGGATGGCTGTGCAGCACACGAATGAATGTTCACTACAAAGAGCTGAGCAGTATCTGCTCCTGACTTTGTGTGGCCCCCTCTCACCTGGATTCCAACCTTGTAAAAATAATAAAAACATTCACAGAAATACACAAGCAATACTGCATGACTTGTTTTTCCCTTGGGGAGAAGCATATAGATGCATAGCCCACATCACTTCTGCCTCCTGATTATGTTCAGTGCTGGCGCTGAAGAGTGTAGGCAGAGTATATGTTGGTTACCAGTAATCTACATCACCTCTACCATCACAGAAATATTCATAGGTGCATCCTATTCAAAATACTAAAGTTTTGGAAAAAAAAAAACAAGACAACATCCTGCTTGTTTCAGACACCATACTAAACTGTGTTTTACCTGCTACGCAGCAGTCTCCATTGAAAGCTGTGGTAAAGTGAGTACTGAAAAGCGCAGCACTTATACACGCTTTGACCATAAGATGGAGATATTGGGCTGCAAAAGAAATTACATACTTCACTGCCTCACCACTTTGGTTAGTGTGGGCTTGTCTAAAGAAAAGTGATGATGATTATTCTTAGCTAAAACTAGCTTTGTGGTCAGAATTAGAGAAGAGCCAAACCAGGATAGCAAAGTGCTAGAAATATGAAATCCTAGTTTTAAAGTGCATTGTTAACTGTGAAAGTGTAGGCAGTTAATATAATATTTTCAACAGAGCATTAGGGTTCTGCATTTGCTTCCCCCAAAAATGTCGAAACATTATACTTCCAAATAGCAGAGGTATACTCCTTTCTGATGGATAGAAGATTATATACAACATTCAAAGGCAAGAAAAAGTAGCTTGTGGATAATAGTCTGTATGTACAATCTATATCATATTGTTGTATTATAATCTTTAAGTGTATCATCAAAGCCTGTGTTCCAGTCATCATCTAGCTCTCTGCAAGAGGTTCCTGGTCTGCAGTACCTGAACAGGGCACTAAAGGGGAGAATATGACTTCACCTTGAAAAACATATAAAAATAGTTCCTTAACTCATCTGCTCCACTGTTCTCTGTGGGTTTGTAGTGGGCATCACTGAGAATGGTCTGGTTCCATCTTTCTTACTTCCTCCCTCCAGGTATTTATGCACATTGATAAGACTCTCTCTGAGCTTTCTTTCCACTAGGCTGAACAATCCTAGCTCTGTCAGCCTTTACTCTTGTATGGGGTGCCTCAATCCCTTCAACATCCTCCAGCATGTCCATGTATCTCTGGTACTGAGGAACCTGGATCTGGAACCAGGGTTTGCCATGTGTATAACCAGTCCTGGGTAAAGGGTAAGGATCCATCCTTTCACCTGATGGTAACACCCTTCCTAATGCAGCCCAGGATGCTGTTAGCCTTTGCCAACAGCAAAGGTTAATCATTGGTTCATGGGCACATTGGTGTCCAACATCCCTTTCTATAAAGCTGCTTTCCCAGCTGGTCAGCACACAGTCTCTACTGGGGTGTGGGATTATTCATCTTCATATGCAGGACTTTGCATTTGCCTTTCGTGAGGGAATTATGAGGGTCTAGATGGCTCCTCTCTCCAGCCTGCTGAAGTCCCTCTGAATGGCAATTGACCAGTGGGGCATATTAGCTACTACTCTCAGTTTTATATCATCTGCAAATGTACTGAGGGTGCACTCTGTCCCATCATCAAGGTTATTAATGAAGATGTTTAACAGTATTGGTCCCAGTATTGACCTCTAGGGCACACCATTAGTGACTGGCCTCCAGCTGGACTCTGTGTTGCTGATTACAACCCTTTGAGCCTGGTGGTTCAGTCAGTTTTTACTCTATCTTGCTGTCCACTTATCTAGCTTGTACTTCATCAGTTTGTCAATGAGGATATAATAGGAGACATTGATGAAAGCCTTAATAAATACAAGATAAACTAAATTCGACATTTTCTCTTCATCCACTGAGATAGCTATTTTGTTGTAGATGGCCACTAGTTTGGCTGAACATGCTTTCCCCTTTTTAAATCCATTCTGACCGCTCTCAGTCACCTTTTTGTCCTTAATATGCTTAGGAATGATTTCCCAAATAGTTTTCTTGATCACATTCCATTCCATTCCATTGAGATGAGGCTGGCAATTCCTTGCAGTAATACCCTCATTTTTTTCTTCTTTTTTTTCCTCAGGATATTACCCCCATGGTTTTTCAAAGATTACCAAGAGTGGACTTGCAATATAATCAACTCCTTCAGCCCATGTGTGTGCCTGCCATCCAGGCCGATAGTTTTATGTAGATCTGATTTGCTTAAGTATTCCCTACCCAGGTCCTCCTCTATCAAGGGTAAGTCTTCCTTGCTTCAGATTTCCCCACTGGTTTCTGGAAACCATGAAAACAGAAGGCCAGTCATTCTGGTAAAAAATGAGACACATGGTATTCAGTATCTTGGTGGCTACTATGCCTTTTGTCTCCAGGTCCCCTGGTGTGCTCAGCAGTAGGTCCATGTTTTCCCTAGTTTTCATCTTACCGCTTGTGTATTTGTGGAAATCCTTGCTGTTGCCCTTCGTGTCCCTCACTAGATTAAAATCTGGGTGGGCTTTGGCTTTCCTAACCCTATCCTGGCACACTAGAACAGTGTCACTGTATACTTCCTGGATCACCTGCCTCAGCTTCTACCTCTTTTACACCTTTTTTATATTTTCATTTAGTCAAGGTCCCCCTGTTCATCCATGCAGGCCTCCTGTTGCCTTCGCTTAATTACTAATTTGTTAGGACGGACAGCTATTCTAGACCTCTTCTCTCTCCATGGACTACTTACAAATAAATCCTTCAGCATGTCAAAGTTTGCTCTCCTTAATTCTGAGGTTATGACACTGCATTTTTATCTTGTATACTTCTCTCAGGATCCTGAACTCCACTATCTTGCAGTCACTGTAGCCAGGGCTGATCTTAACATCACTAGTTGGTTCTTCCTTGTTTGCAAGTAATAGGCCAAGCACAATATCTCTCTCATTTGGTCCATTCTCTGCCTGTATTAAGAAGTCCTCCTTAAAGATTTGTGGTTTTCCATGAGGAAGCTTTTCTGAAGTTGATCTGAATTTACCATATCAGCAATAGGTAATAGGCAATTAGAATCTAAGGATAAGTAGGAAAAAATCACAGGTAGAATGCCTCCAAGTAATGCCAAGAAAACACAGTTTTACTTCTCTATTAATTTTTCTGTCCAGAACCAAAAAACTCAGCAATTATATCCAATTTCCTGTATGTGTGTGATCACCCAGATGCAACACAAGGGCTGAGGGTTAAGATCAAACTTTATCCTCAAGCCTTCCTTCTTGTGATTGGACTTCCATAAGAAATAAACCTGGACAGGGAGGTGCAACAGCAGTAATTTCAGCAGACTGCCAACATGGGCACATGGGGTACTGCTGTAGTTCCTGCTGCAAAATTCCCTTAAGCAACATTTCTCTTCTTCAAAGCTGTGCAAGTTAGGCAGCATAAATACCCAAGCAGGTACAGTGCCATGCAGCGGTCCTATGGCAGCTTTGTTCTCTAAATCATAGAGTTAACTTCTGCTTGTCAATGTGGATGTAGGTGTCAAGCTGCAGCTTTTGTGTGTGTGTGTGTGCGTGTGTATGAAGATAAGCAATACTATTGGCACTGGAAATTACTCTTGCCAAAGAGATTTCGAGTTTTATGAAGCTAAGCTGGAGAGTAGTGGTGTAAGCAACCCATCTGGAGTTACATGATAGATGTGCAGTACAGCCAGGAAAAGCACCCGGGCGCCCTGACACTGGGCCCATGCTGCCTCCCCTCTTCAGCCACCACACTCCTTAAGGTATTTTATTGCTTATGTCTTTCAGGACATGTGAAAAAGGCTTAAAATACACAAGATAAATTATCCAACATGATTCTCTGGAAAATGTTGTGTATCTTAAATGCAGCCAAAGTGCAGAGTGTATGCCAGTTGTAACAGTAATCACTCATTTTCTGTTTTGACCTAGCTGAGAAATTACAGGCTTGGAAAGCAGTAATTTGAATGTAAGAATCTCTGTCACTTCAAAGGTTTTTTTTTTTTCTTTTTCCTTTCTGGGAGCAGTATGTGCTATGTGACTTGTTTCTCTGTTTGTTCAGAACACACCCTGCTTCATCTAGCCCTGCTCCCTGAAAGTCGTTGACCTACAGGCGATGCACAGTTGTATTGTATCCCACTTCCTGCGCAGTTAGAGTCCATATCAGCAATTCACTGAGAAGCCAGCAGTGGAACTGGTAAAAGTTAAACATCAGAAGACCAGTGAACTGCGAAAGAATTTCTCACTGTTTCCAGGTCAAGTATTCATAGGTTGTTTTGTTTTGACTGTGGCTTCTAGACGTGGATCATGTCAACATACAGAGCACGGTTGACACCGAGACATCCATGTAATAAACATTTGTATGTGTGAGTGTGTATGCGTGTATGCTCGCATGTGTGCGTGTGTCAACTGCTCTTATCTAATAACCATCCTTAGTAAATGGATACATCCCACACTTTAAAAACTGTATTACCCACAGGACAAGCTGAGGACGCAAATTTACCAGAAACAACACTCTGGAATGCGTTTGTGGTTGTAGTGTGCATTTCATGCTATCCTGTTCTAAGCTTGTGTTGTTATTTCTATTTTTAACAGCAGAGCAACTGCATCACTCAGCTTTTGGCACAATTAACTGAAATAGAGTAAAATGTTCCTTACACCACAGGTTTTAATAGTATAGTAAGCTATATTAAAAATATTCCCTCACATTTATTATTTCTTAAAATTAAAACACCTGGAAGATTTTCATCTGATGCTTTAAAAAGCTTCTCCTACGTAAGCTACAAAAAGAAGAAAATGTTATAGCAGGTACGAAACCTGTGGTTATATCAGTATCCAATGATCAAAATGAAATACAAAACTACAGGCAATTAAAGACAGTTGTTTTCAATCACACACAAAAAAATTGTAGTTAAGATGAGACTTAAGTGCTTATGTAGGCTCTGTGCATTGTAAGCAATGCCAGAGTACATTAGCATTTTAATTTACACGTCTTCAAGGTAATCTTGTTTCTGAAAATTGAGACAAATCAATTCAAAATCTTATGTTCATTTGTCATGCTTATGGCATTTTCATGTTCATTGTATTTCCTGGGTTAGGCTTGTATTTATTACAAAATATGATCTGTCGCTTTTTGTACTGGTTGGTATATTCTAAGTTTGAACTGAAGTGTTCAAATGTGAATGTTGAAGTCAGCAAGTGATCTTGCGTGTTGTGCAGTGACACAGCTCTTTCCAGCATGAATGCTGTTGCTTCCTTTGATCTCTTTCACATGCAGCTCTGTATTTTCTATAGATCTTGGCAATCTTTGGGTTAAGCCAGAAAAAGCATGGCTCGTATGCGGCTGACTTCTCGTATCTCATGAGAAACAAAGTGTGTGGGCCCAAAATATTATTTTTAATTAATTAAACTGTGGTATAAACCACTGTTTTCTGTGCATGTTTGTCTATAATAAGTGTCTTTTCCTAGTCTTTGCCTTCTTCCATCCAGGGCTGTCACTCATCTCCCCCAAGCCCTGTCCGTAGCAGTCAGTCCGAGAGTGCGTGGCAATGGAAAGGCTAACAGGTTGCAGCACACTGCTTCAAATTCACAGAACTGAATGAGAAAGATTTCTCTTTCTGTGCTATGATCCCTTGGACAACTGCTTTGTGCCACCCTTGAAATAACACCAATTGACTTTGATTCTCAGATTCATCGTATAATTTATCTAACAGCCATTCGCTGCTTTGTATACAGCAAAACAGTACACCTTTCTTCTTGATTGTGATCCCTTAATCTTGAGCAACCATCTGTCATCTATAATGGCTGCTAATGTTTAAATCTATTCAAATCAGAAAAATCACTCTTCAAACCATTTGTTACTTAGAGGGCTACAGTTTTGCTGCAATCATGTGGAGTTGGTGGACTGTTTATAAAGAACAAGTTTCACCTGAATTACTGTAGTTAAAATCTTTTCTTCTATGGAAATGTGACCGAGAGAAATGTTTCGAATTATCCCAGGAAAAAGAGCCATGCTGAAAAGATTAGAAAACATCCCATGCACACATATGCTTACATGCACGCACGCTCTCCTACCCCTAGTAGGACTGTGGGTTGCAGAAGGAGCAGCGCACTTTTGCAGACTCCTGCGTTGTGCTCAAAGGAAATGCAGCAGACATTTAAATATTTCCAAACCAAACAAGACATCCTGAAGGATTCTCCTCCTGTGGCCTCATTATCTGCTTACATCTGTGTTTTTAAAAATTGAAAGAAAGGCTGGAACAGGCAGAGCCACGCTGGACGAGAGCAGAGAGGGGAAATGGAAAAGAATAGAGAAGAAGGTTAATAATATAACTGTCTGCCCTCACTTTCTGAGGAGAATAGGGCTAAAAAAAATAAAAAAGTGAAAAATAAGAATGGACATTAAAACAAAGCATCTTTCTTTTCTAAGGTATCATGCTGAAGTGTGTATCTTTTAAAAGTATAAGGAAAGCCAATACTGAAAAAGAGTGGCAAGACCTATTTCTGTGTACTTGATCATCCCTCTAGAGTTTAGGGAACAATTCTTCCCTGAAGCTGCACCTTTGTATTTGCTTTCCAAAAGGAAAGCCCTGGGGCTCTACTCTTCTGCCCTGGGTGCCCAGCTGACATGATGAGCAAGCTGCTGACATGAGTAAAGGGCTGGTTCAGACAAAACCTTTTTCACTGAGTGCCAAATGTCATCCAAGCCCTATCAAACCTGAGGAGAATCTTCTGAAGGATGTTCCCTGCATGACATGCCCTCACAATGCCTTGTAGAGTGAGGAAAGACAGGGTAGGCATGAGGGGAAGGGTTTCAGATATGGCTGACAGTGAGGACTAGAGAGAAAGACAAGAAGCCTGAAGCGAAAGAAAAGAGAAAGAAAGGTAAAAAATAGCATCCTTGATCCTCATTCCAGACACACTTGGCAATTACTGGGTAAATACTGTTTTTTCACCTTGAGAACGTGGTCGTCCTGTAAGCAAACTATTTTTATTTTTAAAC
Source organism: Lagopus leucura (assembly GCF_019238085.1). Taxonomy (NCBI): domain Eukaryota; kingdom Metazoa; phylum Chordata; class Aves; order Galliformes; family Phasianidae; genus Lagopus; species Lagopus leucura. The sequence goes on along the minus strand of NW_024962263.1, from coordinate 11,696,452 downwards.
ATAAATAGCATCCCTGACTGTGAAATGTCTGTAGGTATTTGGCTTAGCAAAACCTTGAGCAGATCTTAATGCCATAATGTCATGGCCTTCCGTCATAGATGTTTGTGTGTAAGTCAGTCAAGGTAGGCTTTTTGGCAGCTTGTGTTAAAACTGAGCACAGTACAAGCTCTGAGGACCAGCCCTGGCATTGCTTTATGTCATAAATCACCTCCCACCCTGTGTCTGAATTGCCCTGCAGCAGAGACGAAGGCTGCCTCAGGCACACCAGAGAATGGAAGAGTGGAGCTAATGAGAAAGGTATTTAAGTGGCTCTGGGTGCGAGGACTCAGCTCACCTGGGCTGGAGGGAGCATGGCTGGAAAATGTTGGCCTGAAAAAGTAGAAAGTTCATGAGGAGTTGGCTTCAGGACAGAAAATGTCTCCTGGCTTTAAAACCAACTTCAAGCCAACAGTCTCCTCCAAACTCAAAGGCTGGTTACCCCAGGTCTTCTGCAACCCAAGGACCCTGTGAATGATGGGGTGACAAGCATCCTTCACAGTTAGGGCAGCTGGCTTCTGAGCCCAGAGCTGGTTTATCTTGACGATGTGGCTCACAATTCCCATAGCAAACTTGTCTTTGGTTTCCTGGATGAAAGTGCCTTTGCTTGCACTGTTGATGGTTGTTACCGTGGTGCTAAATCCTGATAGGGATCTTACAGATCTAAGAGTTTCTACATGTGGGAGGCCAGCTCCGCGTTCTGGCTGTCCAGAGGCCACAGATGAGGATTTTTACAGCCTCAAACTAAACACAGCCTCTTTCCTACTAGGAGAGCTGCCATCACTGAAGTCCAGGATCTACTGGCCACTGACATTTACATGGGGATTTATGACTGTAATAAATTATACTTCAGATTTACCTTATTTGGAATAATTTTGGAGTATCTTTTCCCCACATTTTTTATGGCAATGTAATAGAATACATTTTAAAGAACCAGGAAGATGTTGCTGCTACCTTTACTGCATAAAAAGTTTTGATACAAAGCTTTTCAAGAAAGGAGTTTTTGGATAATGCAGTATTATTTATTTACTTAAGCCGTTTTATAATGCTCAGGCAGACCAGCCCAGTAGTGAGCTCCCAGAGAACTTTGATTTTTATTTTTTTTTAGTCTCTGTGCACAGGATATACTTACTTCACTGATAAGACTAAAACAAGGCTTTTCTGAAGGAACGAATCTATATTCTTTCTGGTGATTTTATCTTAGGCAGACCACAGGTATAAGGGAAACAGAAATATCAAGGCTGCTAGAAGAACAAATGCTCATCTTTGCAGGAGTCTGCAAATGTTGCCCACGTGTGAGCAAAATTTGCTTTCACCTAGCAACTAAAAGTGCTTTTGAGAGAAGATATAATATGTTGAGGTGTCCACATCCCCTCTGTGCAGAAAAACTTCTGTAGGGGTCTGATATGCTTGCAGCAACCACTTAAGCTACCTTGAAATACTTTAGAGAGAGGAAAATAAAAGGCCAGAGGGAAAAAGATACAGTAAGCAGCCCATCCGGAGCAAATGAAGAATCGTTTTCATCTCCATTCAGAATTCTCTTTTTCCCCATTCTCCATTGCTCTTCAATTTCAGGCATTTCATAGAATGGTCGAATGGCCTATGTTGTAAAGTGTCATAAGGATCATTTGGCTCCAACACTCCGCTGAGGGCAGGGCAGACGCTCAGCAGCTCAGGCTGCCCAAGGCCCCATCCAACCTGTCCTTGAACACGTCTAGGGATGGGGTATCCACAGCCTCTCTGGGCAGCTGTGCCGCTGCCTCACCACCCTCTGAATAGAGAGTTTCTTCCTAAAATCTCACCTGAATTTCCCACCTTTTAGTTTAAAGCCACCCCCCCTTGTCTTACCACTTATTAGACCATATAAAATGTCGATTCCCATCCTGTTAGTAAGTTCCTTTCAAATATTGGAAAGCTGCAATGAGGTCTCCTTGGAGCCTTCTCTTCTCCCAGCTTAACAAGCCCAGCTCCTTCAGCCTTTCTTCACAGGAGAGGTGCTTCAGCCCCATGATTATCTTTGTGGATTTCCTCTGGGCTTACTCCTGCTTCTAGCTGTGTACCAGAAGGAAAGGAGTTTCCATCCCTCAGGTCATCTGAGTTAGCTCCCCTCTTTCATTCAGAAAAGACCTTCCCAGCACTGTATTTTCATTCACCATCTTCAGCTTATTCATCTCTCTGTCCTAGCCCAAACCTTTGGCTAACTCTTTTCTTTTCTTCAGATTTCCCACTCTTCTTCCTCATCCCACATTGTCCTTTTTTGATGCACTTTTTCTGCATCTGAATTCATACCTATTTCTGAGCACACCATGGTTGTGTGCCCACAACCCTCTGCCTGCCTCCAGAGCATCTCCATGGGTGCTTCTGCCCAGGCAGCAAGAAACCCCAGTGCTCTACATCCTCTCAGGCTGGGATGCGGTCTGAAAGGCGTGAAGCCGTGGTTCATTTTGCCTGGCTGCCCTGTTTTGGATCTCTGTGGAAGTTCCCTCCTGGGAGTTGTGCAACCAGACAATGCATCCAGAGACGACGCTTGGCCTTTTCAAAACAAAGCAGCACTTAAGAATCAACAGGAACACGGTGCTCTGATAACTGGGTTAAAATAACAAAGGAAGGCCTGCCACAAGAATATGACTTAAACTTCATTCCTTCCTCTCAAATTCTGTGCAAATTCTACGTCACCTTGGCACACTCCTGCTCTTGGGCTGGGAGAAAGGTTCACTGCCTTTCTTCTGGAAAGGGCTTTAGGCAGCGGTGTCTATCAGCTCAGGTCTGGGTAGGACTGGTGACAGACCAGTTTGGTTGCTTTTGGGGACAGCACGTGGAGGACTTGTTGTTTCCTACTCCTCCAGGCACTGTTCACCATTCCTGGAGGCATCTCACAGCCATCCCTGTGTCATGTGGAGTCACATTCCTGGAGATGTTCAAGAAACATGCAGATGTGGCACTGAGGGACATGGGGTAATGAGCATGGTGGGGGTGGGTTGACAATTGGATTAGATGATCTTAGAGATCTTTTTCAAACTTTATGATTCTATTATATCCTGCATTTTTTCTCCTAATTTCTTCTTTTATTTTGCTCTGTGCAGTCACAGAATAAGTTGAGGTGCATTAGCACCACAATTCTTTTTATGTTTTTCTATGATATCTTCATATTTGTTGCTCTTCCTTATTCTCATCTCTTCTTATCAGGTTCTTTAGAATACCATTTGAATTATAAAATCACTGGAAGGGACCCTTATGGGCCATCTAGTCCAACTGCCCAGCAACGAACAGGGGCACCTACAGCAAGATCAGGTTGCTCAGAGCCCTATCCAGCCTGACTTTAGCTTGTTTCCAGGGATGGGACATCCACCACCTCTCTGGCAATTGTTCCAGTGCCTCACCACCCTTATTGTAGATAACTTCTTCCTTATATCCAATCTAAATCTCCCCTCTTTAGCTAGCTCTTATTATTAACAGGTGTATTTAATAAGAAAATACTGGTTTCTGTAAGTATATTATCTTCCCAGTACACAAGATGAGGTGATACTAAAAACAAGATCATTATTGATATCATCTTATTGTATTTACAATACAGTACCTAACCTGATCAGACTACAAACTTCTCTAAATTTCTGTATTAGGTTTTTCTTGCCATTATACCAACTCTCCCCAAGTAATCAGCCAAAACTAATGGAGCTTTCCCCTGTTTGCAGCAGTGTGTCTAAGACAAGATGATGTTTATCCATGGGCTTGAAATGCATTACATCCACTCTAGGCACCAACCTTCCAATTGCATCTAGACATTTCCAACTTGATTTCTGTATTGAAAAAGCAAAATAATTATTTAAACTCCATTACCCACCATCCTTTCACTAAAAGTATCTGACAAGATCCTGTTTAAATTTGAAGAGAGATCTGAAGAAAATAAGTTTATTAGATGGTAGGGTGACATGAATCGAAAGCTGGCTAAGAGATTGGAGGCAGCAAACAAAAATAAATGGGAAATTCCTGCCCTGAATAAAAGGTCAGCAGAGAAGCGCCAAGGTCTGGTATTGTTTAATGGAAATATTGGCAATCTGGAAAGGGCAATAGCAGTAAGGAATTGAAATTTCTAAATACAGGCAAAGTTAGTTATATCAGTCAAACCCTGGTGGGTCAAACCACTTCAGTGTGGGAGGCAAGTGAACAGGACTGGGCCATAAAATTGGTGGCACATGCAAAATAGGATATATTGGAGGGGAAGGCAAATATTCACATGACTGGAAGTATTTGAAAGTTTTATGGAAAATGCCTTGAGTCTTAATGAAGGTAACTTAATGGAAATTTCTTCTCCATGTGCAGCTGTGATCTGCAGTATATGTTCTATCTAACTATGGAGCAGTTATCTTAACATGAGCCCATAATCTGAACACAGTCAGTGGAAAGAAATGTGCATGCTGAGATTAAGATTTGTGATTTCCTAAAGCAGAGATTTCCAAAAGAATGGATCACTCTTCCTCTGATGCCCATTTTGACTGTTTTTTTCTGAAGGAGGATTTTTGACAATGAACTTTGACATTACAAAAAACTGCAGTCTGCTTAAACAGGTTTCACCTCTTAGGAGGAGGAGAATGAGAGGAATTATCACAGGTTACTCATGGCTTAGAAGCCTGGAGATGGTAGCTAGCTGCCTCATGAAAGAGATAGGAGCAAATGTGGTAAACATGCTTAGAAATGAATAAAACCCAGTTGAGGTGAAGGGGAGCTTCTGTTCTTCTTTATCTTGGCATTACCAGTCTGTTTTGTACTATCTGAGCAGCCCCTGGTGCTTCTTGGCACAGGATGCCAGAGACCAAAGAGCTAAGTTCAAAGCTGATCTCAGTCTTCACTGTCAGAATTGTTGCTGTGAATGCAGGTTGCCTCATACTTGCCCGCAGCAAAATTTCTTACATCTTCTGAAGCATCCAGTGCTGGTGAAATGGGTACAGGTTGAAAGAGTATCTTACCTGTGTGCACCTTTAGGCTTGGAAAAGAAATCCAAGCAGAGTTTAGACTGCCAAGTGGGAAATGAATGCCTTGGAAAACTAAGTGCAGTGACTGATCTTAAAACAGTGGCTGACATTGAGAGCGTAGATCACACTCTCTAATGACATTCCACTATGAGCAGGGAGGGGGAATTAAACCCCTTACTTCACTCCGTAAGTCTAACAGTTTTCTGCCCCTCTTCCCCTCCAGCACAGGAACCTGGACCACATGGACTTTGAACGAAGACTGATGAGGAGCTTGCTACCTCCTCTTTGTGACACAAATTCTCCTATGAGAACATGAAAGCACATGCAGGTGGTGTTTTTCTAGACCTCTTCCTGTGTCTGTAAGGGTGTGAAAGGGCTGTGTTGGATCCTCTTTCTGGAGGAAGGAATTGACTTTGTTGTTGCCAGCCACGCTGGTAAAAGAGAAATTCCTTACAGTCTTCACAGAGCAGGCTATGCAGAACGTATGCTTTAAGTGGGGCTTTCTCACTTTTGGGGGTTCTGCTCTCCCTGCACAGAGGTCCCTCCTAAAGAGCTGAGCTTGGGAATTTTGCTAGCTGAATGTTTCTTCTCTTTTTATTTCACTTTTTCTTCAAAGAATTAAATACTGAGAAAGAATTCTGGCTCTTTCAAACAGCATGCAGGAAATGAGCAAGCTGAATGGTGTGTTTGCCAGCACACAGACCTTTCTGGCATACCTAAATTTTGTCTGGACTATAGATTTTCCTTATGGTTAGACATTAGTAGCCAACCATCAAAAGCTTTTCCATACAGAACGAAAGCCATGATTTGCTGTGGTGCGTGCCTCTGACTAATAAATATGTCCTGAGATGCCCTGGGATGGGATGGTCTATTTCATATGAGCATCTGTTTTCTGTTTTTCCCCCCTTGAAGTATGGTTCCTGCCTGGGGGACTATGGGAGCACTCACATCCAGAACTGACCATAGGCAGGTGGAAGCTGCTTGGAGGTCTAGTGACATTCTACGTGGCTTGTAGAGACATGCTGGGGAGGCAACCCAGATAAGGGACAGAGGTAGCTGAAGAAGAAGACAGGGCTCTCTTGGGACAGATAAAAGAAAGCCACTTACAGCCAATGGTTGTCTACTCAATGAGAACATGGCCTTTTGATTACATTTCCCTCTGTTGCCAAAAGATGAATCCAAGAAACAAAGCAAGAAGGTAATCTACAAATACAATTCTGGCTCATTTCTGCTAGGCTGAGTAAGCTCATTTGCACTTTTTTTGCTCTTCCTCCTGTTGGCCTGAACTGCCAAGTTAGTAAGGTCTGCCTTTTTTTGTTGTTTGTTTTTGTCCTTTTACTCCAGCAACTGAGTTGAAAAGCCACCTGTGTTTCCTTTGTGCAGTGGTAACTGCAGAGGAAAGAATCAACACGCTACAGTAAAAGAGGAAGTTTCAGGATTCCTACTTCTCTTCAGATTTGAGAAATGAGCACACGTAAATGGCTTTTACTAAGGAATGTCTTTAAACCCTGTAGTAGGGCTGGGGTGCGAGAAACTTGTAACAGTAAGGGGGAAAATTAGAGAGAATATGTAGAGGGAATGTCAAGAGCTTGCAGAGGTCTGTGTATCTACTTTTATTTTATTGGAACAGAAACAGTGATATATGAATTGTTCATGGCCTCTCCTTGCCCTCACGGTTTTGGCAACAAAGGCCATTGTTTGAAGCAACACAGAAGCTTATATCCTAGAGTTGGAAGAAAATTCACTTGTCAGAGAGAAATCTTTTGGAAGCAATCAGCAGGTATGGAAAGATGGGAGGGAGTCAGCAAAAAAAGATTGAAAATATCAGAGTGAGGCTAAGGTGTACTGGCGTTCCATTGTCTAGATGAGGCTATTACTGCTGTCATTGCCTTCCTAGACATTCACCACTGTTACCTCAACCACAGTGACATCAGTGCCCCATCTTATCTGCACCTTTGTCCTCTTCGGGCTCTTGCCAGGCATGAGTAGAGGGCTGTGGCCTTACTTCTGCTGGGTGGAAGATTGAGCTTTACCAGCAAGGCTTGACAATGGGGCTGGGTATTTGTCACCTACTGGGGAGCCTGTGACTAGAGATATGCAGGGACAAAGCCTTCTGAAATCCAGGCTGTTGCTTGATTTCTATAGAAGAGATAATACTTTTAGAAAGCAAAGATGACTGGAAAACTACTAGCTCTGTGCATATGTCCATAATGCCTACAGCCAAGAGCTCAAGTAAGGTTGGGCTGCCTCAGACGTACCTGTTTCTCAGAAAGGCTTTCCCAAACAGTCCCTACTGCTCTTCTGACAAAGCCTTTGAGCCTGCCGAATAACTTGGCTGAGTTTCGGGACCTGGTTCTACTTCAGCAGTCTACTTTGGACACTTTCAGTGGGAAGTAGAGCCAGATTCCCTGACCCCCTGGTCCTCAGCTGTCCTGGGCAAGCCTCTGTTTGTTTACCAGAGGTCACTTATCTCAAGCTATTGCCTTTTTCTGGCCCACTTCTCCTCACTACCTCACTTTAAGCAAAAGTGTATGGGAACTGATGAGTCATGGCCTGAACCTCTGATTGATCACCTGAGACGAGCACTGAGTCAGCCACAGGAGCACAGGTGAAGGCAATTCACCTGTGCTGCTGGAAGGGGTGGCGCCAAGCTCCAGCCCTCCTAGACCTATTTAAGAGCTGGCTATCAATGGGGAAGGATTTCTTCTGGAGGTCTGCTCTGCTGGAGTTTTGTGAGTGAGCCTAGGATAGAGGTAAGTTTTCTATCTATTTTCTTTTTGTTATCATTATCTGCTTTGCCAAACTCTGTTGTTTATTTTGTAATTGTAGCATCTTAATATTCATTGGTTATACAAAAAACAATGCAGTGATGTGTTCAGATGCCCCAGTTCCCAGATCAACACAGATATGTGAAAGTTGTTGCCTCACAACTATGTTCCGCCTCTGAAGGGAAAAGGGGTGTGCTGAAGAAGGGGGGATTTTTCAGGTGTGAAGCAGGGTTTGTTTTCTGATGTGAAATGTGGAACATTATGGCTATTTTCAGGGACATAGCACAGCCTTTCATAGATACGCAGTGGAGCTTCTTGGGACATCTGCACAAGTTATGTGTTTATGTATATTTATTGGTTGTTACTCTGGCTTAATATCACTCACATTGCAGACCCATTCTGCTATAGCTCTGTTGTTAAGTCTCCTGAGATAAAAGAGCACTTTGTCCAGTGCTTTTCTGCTGCTTCCTCTCCTCCCCAAAGAAAAACACTGTTAATGGCCAGGCATCCATCCATCCAGCCTTACCAGCACCATGTCCCAGAGAAGACGTGGCAAAGGCTGGAAACATTCCTATTCTTCAGCCATTCTAATGGCAGAAGCCATTTTATCCCTTATTTAAAAAGGTGAATCATATTGCTGACCCCCTTCTTCAGAGCATCCTCCCACTGGTTCTTATCCACTCCACCACAAAAGGTGAGAAGCACTGTCCTGTGACCCGTGAGCTGACTCTGAACCACCAAGCAAAGGCTCTGCAAGCCACCAATGGCCAACAAATCTCTGAGGAGGAAATCTCCAGTTTAAGAAGAAAAATAATAATAATAATAATAATAAAAAAAAAAACAAACACGGAGGTCTGGAGGCTGACTTCAAAGCTCTGATTTCACACATAAAATTATCCAGGAGTTCCCAATAGGATCATGCTTTAGATCCAGTTTCTAACATTCGTCTTCCTCACAGGGACAGTCTGCAGCCCTTTCGTGCAAGGATTGCCCAGTCACAGATAGCACACTGTTCAATTTCACTAAGCCTTGGGGAGTTGATTCCACTTTAAATTTGGTTGTATTGGCATAGTTTGCAGCTGTACGTGTATAAACAAGGGATTACGGTGATGGAGTGCCCGTAAACACCAGCTATGCGGCTTAAACTAAATCACACCTTTCATCATATCAGAGAAGTACTGTGCCCAAGACTCAGGCTCAGAGAGTAATGTTAAACTCCTTTGAACTGATTGCAAAAATAAAAGAAGGAGAGAGTTCTCATAAAGTAAAAAGCGTATGTTAATTGGGATGGGTATAAACCAATCCAAAGAAGACTGCTGAAAATGAGATAAGACTGTGTACATGAAGGATTTTGGTAGCTCAGCTAAATCAGTTATAAAACTTCTAATTTAAACTAATTATACCTACATTTGGACATTAAGAATTAATGCGCCACAGCTCTGCTGCAAGGAAACGTTAGCAGCCGAGAGCTGCACAAGGAATCTGTCCTTTGTCCGCTCCTCCAAAGCAGTCTTTTCCACTTATCCTGAAAGCACCGAATTACCGCGGAGCCCAATGGTTCCTTGCACAGCGCTGCACATTCATTTTGCAACGTTTAAAATAACCCATGTAATGCAGTTAACATTTCTCCCTAATCTCCTAAATAAATCTAAATCCACTGTCAAAATACCTCTAATTCCAGCTGCAGCTTGGTAGTGGTGTCCCAACAACTTTCAGAACCTCCTCCGCCTCCCGGCATGCTTCTCTTTGGAAATGACCAATGGAGAAGCCAATGGCTTTCTATAAATCACCGCTGGATGAAAACAAGCATAAAAAGGAGGCTTGGGGTTGTTTAATATTACAGATGTTTTGGAGCTCTATTCAGTAGTTGGCAAGTCAGCCAGAGCTGCTCTGAATTCTTTATAATCTAGACACAAAGATCATTGAACCCTGAGAGAACCTCTGGGCTTTTATTCAAAAATATGTTGGCTTATATTTACCTCTTTCTTCATTTGTATCTATCAAATGGCTCAATATGTAAATAAAGCCCGGGTGTTCTTATTAGCTAAGGCAGTATTTCAGGAAAATTAATGCCAGCAGGTTTTGTAAAATACATCTCTATTCAGAGCCGGAGTGTGTTTTGAATTAATTTTCATTCTATATATGAACCAGGTATAGTTCTTGTACAGAGCTCAGCCTCGGCGTGCAGGAGGGACCAGGGTGTTTGATTCCAGCCCCATCATTGTTGTTCAGCAGAGCACTTCTAACCTTAAGCAGCTGCTCAGTCCCATTGAATTTAATGGGGCTGCTCACATGTTCAGGTATATTAAAATTATAATTGAAAGCAGGGCTTGGCTTTCTCATGGGCCAACTGACGTACCCCAGCGTTTTGTCAGACAGCCTCATTTAAATGTTGCCTCGTGCACATGTTAGCAGCAAACCTTTCTAGTTCTGTAAAATCACACATCTTGAGTTAAAAATAAAAAGGTTTTTTCTCTGCCTCCAAAGTCGGCTAAAGCTCTCACTCTGAACTGCAAATATTGCATTGGCTCGCAGCACTCTGCCAGCTGGGACAAAGCGCAGTGCGATATTAATCTCGTGATGGTCTTAATAGAATAATAGGCAAAGGGATTTAATGGGATTAATAAACTGACTGCTTTAAAAAACACTTTGGTCAAATGTCAGCGAGAAACTCAACATCCCCCATACGATATCTCTGCATTTGGCTAATTTTGTCAATGTTAAATTGATTGTGCAAACGCTCCTAGCTTTGGAGTGGCTGAGTGGTTTGCTCTGCGTAACATAAACACCCTCACTAGCAAAATCCCTCTGCTGGGGCAGCAAGACCGCGATGAAACCAGAGAATGGAGAAAATACATCTATAAGATGATAGGAGATCACACGCAATCTGTTTGAGGCGCTCCAGCGTGGTTTCACTCCTGTCCCACGGAGCCCAGGCTGGTGTGCTCTAATAATGGAAATGTTTGGGTTAGTCTGTGCTCCATCCATTTGCTGCAGTGCCTCACCAAACACGAGCTGCTCCCTCGGTCGCGATGAGTAACTAGTTGTGATTTAGCTTTCTGCAAGCAGGGATGGTCTGAGGTCGGGAGCCAGGCAAAGTTTGAAGAGATGCGTTGCTCAAGCAATAAACCCACAGAGCTCATTGGAAAAGAAAACAATGCAGCTTTGAACTGCAGGCTGTGTGTCTGTGGTGACAGTGCTGTCAGGGGTGGGTGCTCCTGGGGCTGAAGAAAGAAAAGGTTGCATTGAGGTGTTTTGCAATGCACACACACAGGACAAAGCAGTCCTGTACGTGTCAGCAGACAAAGAATGACACAAATGATGAAGAGGATGAGGATTGGCTGTGGTGTCAGGAAAGAAGGATGACTAAGAAAGATGTGGAGAGGTGGACTTTGCATGCATTACACCAGCTGTTGCTCACTGTAGCATTGCATCTATTGATCTCAAACCATGATGAGCAGACAGATAAAGATATGCCCTCTTGGGCTCCCTCGCAGCGCTCACACTAAATCTACACAACTGGATTGCTGGACTTGTGATCTCATCAGAGATTTTAGTACCTCCAGGAATCTCAGGGATGAGTACTGCATCCGTGGTACCACGATGAAAAGCTTCAGGGCTCTGGATTTCCAACTGAAGCTTCCTTTTTCCAAGGTATGAAGTACTTCTGATACTCGGTGATTGTTAACAAACACAGAGTTCAAAAAAAGGATTCATAAGGGTATGGCTCAAATACAAATATCTCGTCCTGTCTGTGGCACAGCTTTTGGCCTTGGCCCCCATGGCTCTGCAACCATGGGAGCTCTTTAGACTAAACAAAACCCGGGTTTCTAGGCTAGCAAGTGCTGTAATAAAATCAAATATCAAAACAAAATCAGTTCAAATTAACTTAAAAATCTGGCTTTTTTTTTTTTTTTTCCCTGTCATTTGTTGGTCCCCCTTTAAATTCCAAAATAGTTGGGTTCATTTCACGGGTGTCACCCAGAGAGAGAGACAGCGATGGCTGAAGGGGGTGTTTTGAGACGCCCTTTGTTCAGGAGCTGCGGAAAGGGAACCTCACTCAGCCTGGTGAGTGCAGAGCGCTCAATCCTGGTGCAGAGAGCAGGAGGATGCCCGAGCAGACCCTTCTCCTTCCTCACAAGGAAGAGCAAGGCAGTGCAAGCATCAGCTGCATTCGGAAGCAGAGAATAATAATAATAATAATGAAATAATATTAAGTAATAATAAGAAGAACGACGATGGTGTCCCAGCCGGGTGGGTGTGCGGGAGCTCATGCCGTCGCGGTGCCGCTGGAGGGCAGTGACACCCCGCGCTCGGCCGCCGCTCGCAGAGGCAGTTTTTTCCCCGTTGAGGTCCTGTCATTCCTGTATAAACAAGTTACGTTCGAGTGTTTAGGATATAAATTACGACCATGCAGGCTTGCCTCGGAAAGAATGTAAACACAGCACTGTGGTCGGAGCAAACTCCGAAGCTGACTTTATAATTTATCACAGGCCCCGAGAAGCTCGAGGAAGAAAAGAGCATGGTTGAGTGTAAATATGTATTTTAAAAGATGAGGAATTATAGATGTGTGCTCGCGTATATCATTACACACGTATCATTACATGCGTATCATCACACATAGAAAATGTTACATGTGCGTGTGTCTATGCTGAACGAGTATAGCCTCATACACGGACCATCTTGCTCAAACTCTCGCTCCTCGGAACCCACGGGGCTCCGTACCGGGGTGCCGCCGGGCTCGGGGCCGCCTCTGTGCCTGTGGAGCTGGGGGAGGCGGAGGGCTGAGCTCCGGGAGGAACCGTACCGGGGGCACCGCACGGCCGCGGGGACGGAGAGGGCGAGCGGCTCTCGGAGCCCGGCCCCGGGCCTGGCTGGGCACGGCGGGAAGGAACCGTGCGATCATAGCATCGTTTGAGTCGGAATGGACCTTTAAAGGTCATCTAATCCAACTCCCCTGCAGTGGTCGGGGTCGGGAATTGTTTGGCCTTAGGGTGCTTCGGGAGGACTTTTGGAAGTTTGTTTTCTCTCTCTTTCTCTCTCTCTCTTCCCCCCCCCCCCCCCCCCCGCCTTTATTTTTTCTTCTTCTTCCCCAATTCCATCCTCAATTCTCCCAACCTCTCAGCCACTTTCTTACTAAGGACCCCTCTCGCCATCCCACCTCCCCCACACCCGACGTACTCTCAGCGCCCCTAAGGGACTCAGAGAAGTTCCGACGGGGACGCGAGAACAGCCGAGAGCAGCGGGCAGGGCACACCATGTAGGATGTGGCACTCCAGGTGGACCCCTCTGCTTTTATGCCTGCTGCCCCCACTGTCTCCCAGTCACCCCTCTCTCTCCTCCTGCGGGATGTGGTGCGCAGGACCATGATTTAGCAGGGGCTGTTAGAGTTAGGGTACCTTGGTCACGTTGTGGTTGGACTTGATGATCTTCAAGGTCTTTTCCAACCTGAGCGATTCTATCATTCTATGATTCGAGATTGCAGCTCTGTGCAAGGAGAATAATTTTAGGGGGAGGGGGTTTCTTGCAAGGGGCCGAGGGGAAATGAGTGCCCGCAGTCGTTTATATACATTTTATTGGAAAAAAAAAAAAAAAAAAAATTTGTACATCAAAATATTTTGGCAAACTGTAAAAAGTATACATAAGTGCAAATATATTCTCCTTTTAAAGCAATAGTGTGTGAGTATACACGGGATTTATTTAAAATATTTCTTTAAAAAATACTGTGGTAGAAAACAACTTTTGTAAAAATAAAACAAAACAAAACGTTGTCTTGCGGCAATGCTGGAGGGGGGATGGAAGGGGGGGAGGTGAGGGGGTGGAAGGATTTTTCTGAAAGTCTCTACAGGAAAGGGCTAAACAATACTGCTTTAATAATATCGATTGGTCGGTGCTGGAGTCCGTCACGAGCGTCCTCGGTGGGGTCGGGAGGAAGAAGGCAAAGAGGAAAGCTCCCGCAGCGGAGTGCCGTCCCGGCAGGTGCTGGGCTCCGGGATGCGTCGCTCCCATTCCGGGACACGGAGCTCTATGGGACCACGGCACTCGGTCCGGAGGGGATCGCGGCGGCTTTCGCCATCGGTGCCGGCACGGAGGTCCAACGCCCCACGCGGGATTCGTTCTGGGAGAGCTGCGAGCGCCCTGCGACGAGCGGGGGCTCGAGAACACCGCTCCCGTGGGTGCTTTGCTAAGTGACTCGCGTACTACCAATGCTATCAGAGTGCACATTACATCGATCCGCGTGGGGCCGGCTCTGTCCCCCGAGTGTCTCTGAGGGGAGTTCACATGACGCAGGGCTTGATGTCCTGGTGGTGATGGTGGTGGTAGTAGGAGCCGCTGGCCGAGGGGTGGAAAGAGGAAATGCCGTTGAAGTTGAGGACAAAATCTTTCCTGTCGCACACCGGGGAGGGGTGATGCTGGTAGCGGGGCAGTCCCACTGCAAGAGAAAGAAACAACGAGAGGGGCTCAGAAAGAGGACTTCACCAGGGGGAATCCCGCGGGGCGACACCGGGGACCCCAGCCGGCGCTCCGCTGCCCGTGGGTCGGGACGAACACGCGTGGGGCCGAGCCCTGCCCGGAGCGCGGGGTGCGACCGGCGTGGGTCTCCGGGCTCAACGCAAGGATGCGACTCCCAACTACTGGGGCATTTTTCTTTTGACCTGAAGGGCCGCAAGTTGAACTACGACCTCGGTCCGTTGGTGTGCTAAAGGAGTGTTTATTTCCGTGTGCGTGCACGCCTGTGTCCGAGCGTGTTTTACTGACAGGGAATGTCCCGCTGCTCTGTCACCACCGCCGAGCCAAGCACACCAGCGGCACCGAGAAACGAGCGACCTCTCTGGCTTTGCTCTCGTTTCCCACAGCCCGAGGCATCCCTTAGGGCCCCGCGGGACATCCCCGTGCCGGGCCGGGCCCCGCATTACGGGAGGAACGCTGCTGTGAGTGCGGAACCGTTTTGCGGGATGGAGCCAGAGGGAGATTGCTTGGGAGTGTGGGTGTCAAACTCGGCTGGAGGGGTCATGTCAAAACTTGACCGAAGGGTCACATACGTGCACGAAGTAAAATAAAATAAATGAAAATAAACAAAAAGAGAGAGAAGGGAGGGGACAAAAATAATTTAAAAAGAAAGAAAAAAAAAAAAAAAAAAAAAGGAAAATATTCAGGGATATCTATAGTTTCTCAGCATTGCAGCCTCTGTCGCTGTTTCGGCCGCAGACCCCGGCACGGAGCTCCTCCAGCACTGTCCCCTCCTTCACCCCGCAGAGCTCACTTTATAAAAGTGATTATTTCGCTGGATTTCCTCGGCTTTCTAATAACCCTGCTGGTATGCTCGCCATAAACCGAGCCACTTTATTACAATCCTGATTCAATCATTTAGCGGGATTTAATGGCGTGCGAAAAAAATCCGTGCCGCCCCCCCCGGCCCCGTCTCAGAATCCTTCAGCAGAACCGAGCCTCCTGGTTCCAATTTTTTCCCCTCTTATTCTCGGATCTGAGGCAACTGTAAGGCTTTAAGCCCGCCCGATCGCTGTCATAAAGCCGGGGGCCATCGCGAGCTCGGCAGCGATCGTCACCGAATTTGCTTTGTGTTTAATTATAAGGAAGGGAAAGGCGACGATCACTCGCAACGGGGACAGGAGGAGAAGGATGATCGCTGGCCGTCGCTAGCGGTGAAAGAGCTCGGCTTGCTTTTCCCCACCTCTCTTCACTTTGATAAAACTACGTAGATCCAGCACGAATGAGTGCATCCACGTAGAGGGGGGTGTGTGGGCAGGGGGAGAAAAAAAAAAATTGAAAAAGATTTTTATTTTTAAATCTAATTAAGGAACGGGGACGGTTTCTCTCAAAGCCGAGGGCCCAAATCGCAGCTCCACAATCGGAGGAACGCCGCTCTGCAAAGCGGCACTAAAAAGGCATCCGTCGCTCTGTGCGTGTACGTCCGACCCTGAGCAGCAGCGGGTCGGGCTGCAACGGCTCCGGCCTCGGGAAATGCTGGGAGGCAGCGGGGCACGCAGTAACCTTCCCTTTCCCCACTGTTTTGCTTTTCCAGGAGCTGCCCTCGGGCCGCTGCGACGCAGCCCCACTCCACGCGTGGCTCCAGAGAATTGAAACAAACGAGGCAAACAAAACCAAACAAACAAATAAAACCAATCCAAACAACAACAGCGGCGGCAGCAAAGAGGAGAGGTGAAACGGTGGAGGGACGGGGATGCCCCGGTGTCCCGCCTGCCTTTCCCACGCGCGGGGACAGAGAGAACGCCCCAGATCGTTCTCCCGTCTCAACGGCACAGCACAGCGGGCACGGAGCGGCCCTTCGGAGTGACATAGCCCGGTAACGACCCTCCCCGCGGCCGCCTCTCCTCGCGAACCTGGCCGGAGCGATGGGGTATTTGGTTCATTTTAGTTGCTTGTTCTGCATTTCTTATTATCGGAGCCAAAAGCGCAGCGGCTCCCGCAGCGGGGCCGGGTGCTCGGAGGGGCCGAGAGGTGATTGGCAGCGGGGGCGAGAAGGGAGAGGGGCCGGGGGTCGCCTGTATTTGTTACTTGTTGAAATTCCCATAAAATTGAACAAGACCCCGCTCTCCTAGGGGTTAAGTCAGGCTAAAATCCTCTTCGGTGTGGTCCAGCCCAGACTGTCTTTGTTTGCTTAACCTCCGGGACCCGCGTTTAAAAGGGCTATTTGGAAAATTTCCCCGTAAGAGCCCAACATCTTTTACCCATTTTTGCGCTTGGATTTTTTCTGAGGAGACATTGTCTTCAAAAAGTGACCCGGGGGGGGTTGGGGGGGGGGCGGGGGGGGAGTAGGGAGGGTGGAACTCAGAACCCCTTTTTCCCTCCGGTCGCAGAAATCCATTGGATCTGCTTTCATCTCGTTGCATTTATCCATATTAACAGATTTGTGGGGTTTGGTTTGTGTTCCCCTCCCCCCCCACTCCCCCAGCGCTTTGCGGAGAATATTTAACTCGTTTTTCTATTACTGTGCGGAGAGCGGTGTACTCGGGGGGGGGGGGGGAGGAGTGCGGGCCGGGATGGCAAAGGGCCCGAGATGGAGCCGTGATGGAGCCGGGACGACAGAGCTCTGCTTCCACGGAGCAGCCCCAGCAGGACAAGATGGAGCGACGCTCTCAGCCACACCGCCTGACCCCCCCCCCATCAAGTTCCCTCCCTCCCGGCCCCAAACAGCGCAGCCCCGACCCCTTTCTCCCCTCTCTTTTCTCCCCGTCCTACCGAAGCCGGAGGAGCCCCGAAGCTGCGGTGAGGATCGCCCCCGTCCCCTCCCTACCTGAGAGGTCGTCGCGGGGGCTCTGGTGCAGGTAGCCCTGCTCCAGGGAGTAGGAGGGCACGCTGGGGTGGATGGCCGAGGGGGCGGCGTTGGCTGCGGGCAGGCCCTGCTGCTTGATGTAGGGCGAGGCCCCCGAGGCTGTCCAGTGGGCCGAAGGGCTGGCATAGGGCGAATGACACTCGATGGCGCTCGCCATGGCCGGCGAGGAGGGCACGGGGCTGCTGCTGCTGTCGGGGCCGTAGTCCCCGTTGGCAGTCACCGGGCAGCTGGCCATGTAGGTCGAGCCGGGGTTGGGCGACATGTGCGGGACGTGGTGGCCTCCGCCCAGCCCCTCGTAGCCGCCGGCCACGGCGTTGGGCATCACGTCGAGGTTGTAGCCGTTGGAGTGGCAGGCGAGCGAGGCGGCGGGCGCCTGGAAATCGAAGCCCTGCGGCAGGATGGAGGCGCCGAAACCCAGCCCGTTCATCATGCGGTACATGGGCTTCAGCGCCTGGCATTTCCTCCTGAAGCCCCGGGGCCGCCGTCGGAAGGAGCCCTCCTCGAACATGAACTCGGATGCCGGGTCGATGGTCCAGTAGTGGCCTTTACCCGGGCGGCCCAGCCCCTTGGGCAGCTTGATGAAGCACTCGTTGAGCGAGAGGTTGTGGCGCACTGAGTTCTTCCAGCCCTGGTAGGAGCCGCGGAAGAAGGGGAAGCGGGCCTGGAGGAACTGGTAGATCTCGCTGAGGGTCAGCCGCTTGGAGGGCGAGCTCTGGATGGCCATGACGATGAGAGCGATGTAGGAATAGGGGGGCTTCTCTGGCCGCCGCAGCCCCGAGCTGGCCTTCTTGCTCTTGGAGGTCGCCGCCGCCGCCGAAGAGGAGGAGGAGGTGGAGGTGGAGGTGGAGGAAGAGGAGGTGGAGGTCTCCAGGGCGGAGGAGGGCGGCCGGCTCATCTGGAGAGCTCCGGGCGCCGGGCTGCGGGAGCGGAGAGGGACGGGGGGCTCCAGCCGCTGCCGGCCGCTCTCGGTGGTCATCTGGCGGAGGGAGGGGACTGGGGCCGGCTGGGGTGAGGCGGGGAGGGAAGGGGGGGGGCGGCGCGGGGTGGGTACCGGGGAGGGGGGAGAGCGGGGGGGCCACTGTCCTGCGGGCACCTCCTCGGCGCGGCGGGGCGGCGGCGGCAGAGCCCGGCGCATCTCTCCCTCCCCGCCGTCCCCTCCGCTTTCCGCCGGAGCCAGGCGCTGCGATGGGGCGGCCCCCGCCCGGTCCCGGCCCGGCCCCCGCCCTACCCTCAGCGTCGCTCCGCTTCTTCCGCTGCCCCCCACCTGGGGACAGGCGGCTGCCGGGTCCGGCGCGGAGAGGAAGCGCGGACCCCCCTCTCCCCCCGCCCCCAGCCTCTTCCGCACTCTCGGTCTTTCATATAGAGGCTTACTCTGCCGCAAGACCCTCGGCAGTCAAAGGCAGCGCGGCCGCCTATCTCTTTCTTCAATCTCTCGTTCTTTTTTTTTTTCCTACTTTCCCCGCAGAACCCCCTGGTGCCGAGAGAACAGCGGGGACGGATGGGGGGGGGGGGGGAGGCGAGAGGGAGCGAGAGACCACCACGCTCCCCAGAGCTGCCCTATGTCATATCCCCACCGGGGCACAAGCTGAGGCTGCATCTGCCGCTGCTCCGACCCGCGACCGCCGCCCCCGGGCTGCAGAGCCGCCGGGAACGCGGAGCGAAG